>NC_056735.1:1173202267-1173279767 GCF_019279795.1 Protopterus annectens
TTCACGTTGGAAAGAGATGCGAAGAGATCGCAGCAAGGCTGTCCCCATGCAAGGAATATCTCCTCCGCTACTGACAGTTTCAGCGACCACTCGTACGGCATCAGAATAGCCCGACTCAATCTGTCCGCTAAAATGTTGGAGCGTCCCAAGATGTGCGTTGCAATCAGAAACCGACTGGTGGAAAATCGCCCACTCCCACACTCTCATAGCCTCGCAACATAGACGGTAAGATCTGGTTCCCCCTGCTTGTTGATATACCAGACAACAGACATGTTGTCTGACTGAATTGCAATCGTACCCAGAGGAAGGACAGTGTGGAAGGCTTTCAATGCTAAAAGCATTGCCCTCATCTCTAGAACATTTATGTGCAACTTGGTCTCTATCTGGGACCACGTGCCTTGGATGGTCCTTCCGAAACGGTGTCCCCTCCACCCGAGTTGGGAGGAGGGTAGAGCTCTGAACTGGAAGTGACTGGCTCCCAGTCAGAAGCAAAGAAACCCCCTGGAGCTTCTGTGGACCTTGATATGGTAGTAAGCACCCTGGAGGTCTAACGAGCACATCCAGTCGCACTCTCCAAGATAAGGTAAAATGGAATGTAGGGTGACCATCTGGAACTTTTGTTTGGTGACAGACAGGTTCAAGGTTGACAGGTCCAAAATGGGCCTGAGGTCCCCCATCTTTTTTGGCACTAAAAATAACCTGGAGTAAATGCCTAATCCAGACTGGTCAAGGGGGGATCGGTTCGATGGCTCGTTTGTGAAGCAGCTTTGAAACCTCTAGAGCGGCGGCCTCCCTGTGAGCGGGTGGGATGGGAGGCATCTTGTAGCACTTGGCGGGCCAACAAACGGGATAGTGTAGCCTCTGGAAGTTATTTGTAGCACCCAACGATCTGCAGTTATGGACTCCCATGCTGCTGGGTGCAATGATAATCTCCCTCCAACTGCCTCCAGAGTAGGACAGTCAGGCAACCCCTCAGGGCTGCTGAGTGGGCCTGTCAGAAAAAGTTTCCCTAGAGCCGAAGTTCCTGGGACCCTCTCTAGCCCTGGGTCGGCGTTGATCCTGTCCCCCTCTGCCTCTGGGGGAGGAGTTCTCCTGAAACTCCCAGGAAAACTGTGATTTCCAGAACCACATCATCTTTTTCCCTCTTTGGTTCCTAGAAAAGGACCGCTGAGGATTAGAGAAGCAGATCCAGATGGCAGACAAAGTCTTCCGTCTTTTTCTCTCCAGACAAGAGAGCATCACGTACTGTCTTCCCGAAAAGGGAGGAACTGTCGTAGGGAGCATTAGTAAAGGACGCCTTGAAAGGGTCAGCAAACTGACACAACCTGAGCCAAGCGTGATGCCTTATGGCTACGCCTGTCCCAGCCGCCCTAGCTGCTCCTTCCATGGCATGGGAAAGGAGACGCATGAACGTGTTTGATACAGACTTCAGAGTCAACATTTTCGCAGAGAACAGTTGTTTGTCCTGCTGCGATAAGAACTCTGGGGGAGACTCAGCGAATTCCGAAACAAGGTCTCGCTGCAGCCGTATCACATGTGCCAAATAGTTCAGCGCATGGATGGAAAAGGTCGCTGATGAATAAACACGCTTTCCAAACCTATCCACCGACCTGGACTCCTTGTCTGGAGGGTGGACTGTGGAACTCTTGCACCAGTTCCTTCTTGGTGGCTGCTGCGACCACAATAGTGTCAATGGGGGCTCCTTTAGACCAAGGTAGTCTGTCAGAGGGAGGAGAAAGAATCTTGTCAGGGTGTTTGGGTATGGGCTCTACAGTGTCAGGCTCCTTCCATGCCCATGTGCTGAGAAGGTCCACCAAGGGGTCTGCTGGCAGGGACACCCAGGAAGTAGATGGGCCCATGCCAAAGGCCTCCAGGAACACAGACTCATCCATAGAAGGTTTTGAGGCTGACCAACCTCCCCTCTGACGGAGGATCTCCATGATGTCTCCGAAGGAGACATCTTCGGGAGGTGACCTGGGGGAACCTTCTCCATCTAAATCCGTGTCGGTAGTGAGGGATTCAGGGGAGTCCAAGTGCCTCCTTTTCCACTTGCGCTTATGGGGGCCCTCTTCAGTGGGACTCTCTGAAGAGGGCTCGTGAACCACGGGGGAGGGGTTCCTCAAGGGGAATAGCCTGGGGCTCCTCTGGCATGGGCTGTCCCTGAGACAGGATGAAGGGAGTCGTCGCCAAATCCAGTGGAGTCTGGGTGGAATCCAAGGAGATGGGCTGAGGTCTCAATCCCTTGGAGAGAACCCTCTCCACCACTTCGAACACCAAAGGAGAGCGTACCTCCTTGGCACCCAGCAAGGCAGAAGCTCTCCCTGGGTCCGAAGCGGGGATCAGAGCCAAAGCGAAGGTAGCCTGAGGTCCAAGGGAACGGTTCGGATCCGAAAAGGTGGGACCCAAAGATGGATCCATTCCCTCGGGTCCGACTCCCTGTCCACGGCTCTGGGAGTCACTCGGATCCGAACTGACCGGATCCGAGGAACTCAAGGTAACAGCCAGAGTCAAGGTTGGTGGAACCGTCTGCGCTGAGCTACCAGCTCCAAAGAGTCTCAGATCCAAGAACCCCGAAGCAGCTGCACGGATCAGGGAAGGAGAGATGGGACGGAAAAAGGGCATGGACGTCCCCCGTCCAGAGGGAGAAGGGCCTGGTATTACTCCCGTCTGTATTTGGGTCTGAATAATCTCCACATCATCCTGTCCATGTCCAAGTCAGATATGCTCAGAGTCGATCGCGAAGAGGTGACCGACTTGGATCTGGCTGGTTTGCGCAGTAAGAGTGAGGAAGGCCTCAGATCAGAAGACTCCAATGGCTCCGGTGAGAAACGGGGTGAGGGGAGCCTGGGAGAAGCTGGCCTCAAAGTCTTGGATGGCGAAGTAGGGAAAGATTCCCTGTCCAAGGACCTCATGCGAGGCCTATCCCTCTTCCTCTCTTTATCCTCCTTGAGCCTTTCTCTGTCCTTTTCTTCTTCTCTCTATATTTTTCTTTATCTTTGTCTCCCCCAACACCAGAACAAGTGGGAGTTTGAGTCCCTGTCTGAGTGGGTGGGAGTACTCGAGACCGAGGCCGTGGCAGAATCCAGCATGGAGGCAAGGAGAAAACCCTTGGCAACTAACTTGGCCTTCCTGTCCCAGAGGGTCCTCGGGTTAAAGCCTGCACAGATTGAACACTGTTGATAAATGGGGCACTCCCAAACATATTACACACAAGAGTGTGACCATCAGCCGATGAGAGCTTACGGCCACACACTGTGCATTTTTTGAAAACAGACTTAGGCTGATCAGCCATAGTCTAACACTAATCACCACTCCCTAAAGAGAGCACAACACATTAACACACGCTGAAGGGAAGTCAGCCTAGAACTACTTTCAGCAATAAAAAAACATTTTTTTTTTTTTTTGAAGCTATACCAACGAACAGCATACACTAAAGGGGGAAGGAAGGGAAAACTAACTACCACTTTAACACAAAAACAGAATTAACCTACTTTCTTATCCCTGAAGCTCAGAGCAAAGGAGATCACAATGCTTACTATGGTGCGGGAAATGAGATCTGAGGGAAGATAGGAGATGGTGGTGTATTATGGGTAGGGGGAGGAGCTCGGAGCTTGGAGCAGATGCTAGAAAAAAAAGTGTTCTGCTCGGATCAGATATGGATCCATATACCCACAGGTTGCAGATAAAATGAAGTTAACTACTTCAGATACTCCCTTAAATCAGCCTCAGTAAGAAGCTGAGATCCCTCATAAAATCCTCCAAAGCTAGTTATGAAAATAAAATTGCCAAAGATTACAAAGACAACCACAAGGCATTCTATTGCTATCTCAAGAATCTAAATGGCAATGCTCAGATCTACTCTGAGCTACAACAGAATGGCATTAAATATACAGATCCCAAGGATATTGCAATATCCTGGTAGATTGATTCAGTGCAAACCTCACCCCCCTCTCATCCCCTAAAGGGCCCATCTCAATACCAAAAGATTGCCAAATTCCGGTAATAACGGCCACACAGGTAAAAAAACCCACTCTCCAAAGCTAAGAATACAGCATCTATGGGACCAGACGATATCCCAGGCTGTGTACTACATGAACTACAAAATGAACTGGCACCTCACCCAAGTGTCATGTTTGATCATAGCCTCACCTCAGGCTTCGTGCCCACTGAGTGGCGCACAGCTACAGTTATCCCACTCGACAATGGGGGGATCCACCTTGGATCTTGGGAACTACCACCCATCAGTCTGAAGAGCCTGATCTGCAAGACCCACGGAACGTATTTTCATGGATCTTATAAACAAAGGCATTGGCAACCTTCAAACACTGGATCCCACACAGTTTGGGTTTGTGAAGGGCCGATCTTATCTCCTGAACCTGATTTACTTCTTCGAATCAGTCTCCAGAGCCATGGACAAGGGTAAAGTGGACCAGACAGCCTATCTGGTACCTCGCCAAGCCCATCGACACCATCCCCCACTCTGGAATCATAGATAAACTTACTAAGCTGGGCATAAATCCCTACATCACTCAATGGGTTGTCAACTGGCTTACTGACAGAACCCACACTGTAAAAGTAGCAGACTCCAAATCCAGCTCCAGACAAGTGACAAGTGGAATAAATCAGGGTTCAGTCCTGGGACCGCTCTTGTTTGGCATCTACTTCTCTGAAGTACAGGCCAACACTAAGGGACTCTGGCTAACAAAGTTCGCAGATGACTGCAAACTGGGAGCCATTACTGAATCCCCAAATTATGTGGATATTCTACAAAAGGGCCTTACAGAAACAGATGCTTGGTGCCAGAGCCATGGGTTCAATCTCTATGCCAAGAAATGTATAGTTATCCGATTTTGGAAAAAACATGTACCCGTGAATTACCACATAGGTGGCAGTACACTACACTAAACACCAAAAGTGTGATAAGATACGTAGGGACACAGGTGGACAGTGGTCTCACCTTCAATAACCACATTGCCACAACAGCCAGGAAATCCTTCTATGTGGCACACCTCATCACTAAGGGCTTTTCAACCAGAAAAAAGGAGGTCATTGTCCCACTGTACTCATCATTCATTAGACCCATTATAAAATACAACGCCCCGTTTGGTATGTACCTCTCAAGACATCTGCAACAACTGGAAAGGCCGCAGAAATACCTCACTAAAAGAATCATAGGCCTAAAGCTGATGCCCTATGCTGACAGTCTAAAACAACTCCACCTATACTCTTGTCGCATATTGTCTACTCAGAGGCGATCTCTGCTTAACATACAAGGCCATGTCAAACCCAGAGCTGTTGGACATGCTACACTTAAAGAAATCCCAATCCCTGAGAGACACACACACTCCTGGGATCTAAACCTCGTTATCACAATGAACAAAACATGCTGGAGGGATAGGTTCTTGACCCAGAGACTCCCCAGACTATGGAATAGACTGCTTATACATGCCAAGCAGAGCGCCTCTTTGGCCCTCTTCAAAAAGGAACCTTGATAATTGAATGGGAGATAGGAAATTCACCCCGGGGACCACGTCAGTCGCCCTGCTAGACAGGGGTCCAGGGAAGTAAATACTGTGGGAAGAAACAGCCAGGGAATTGTTATGGCTAGACTTGTGTAGGCCCTAGGGCCGATAGCCTAGTACCAACCTATGAACCTATAACTGTTAAGACATCTACCAGTGGGAGCATTGGCTCTATGTAATTTGGTCACTGCTAATGCGACATCCTAACCCCATGTACAAAATAGAAAGGGGGTTGAAGCGATTATGTGAGAAATGCCACAATGATAGGTTTGTTCTCATGGATTCAAATATCAGATTCCAAAATAAAGCAAAGTAAATTGCTGTTAGATACATAAAGTTTAATCCACATCACAGAAAAGTACAGGTCATATGCCAAATCTCTATGCCAGACCTGCTCCTTTTCAAAGTGAAGTCTAACTGACTTGCATTCTAAGGCCCAACATTTCTAATTGCTTGGTGGGCGCACTGATTTTCTTAAATGCAGATCTGTTGGCATAGCAGAGCTGTGTAATGGAACTTGTATAACATGTTCAAATATTTTTTTAATATATCAGACTGCAAATGGGGTAGCTTGCCATAGTATCACAATGGTTGCTTACAATGCCCATCACCACTAGTGATCAGAATGCATAGAAAGGTTTGCAAACAATGCTCATGCATAAGCACTAGGACCCCGTCCCTGCCATGTAAAAGTACAGCAGAGGTCCTCCTGCTGTTAACTGAGCTGTATAGCAAAGAAGAAGAAGAATAAAAAAAAAAAAACAGCCGTGTCCACGCTCAGTGATTCCTGCTGTTCTTTGTCAAAATCTACCAGATGAAAAAGAGTGAGATCCAGAAGCAGCATGTGTAATGAAATTACTCCTAAACTTATGTGATGTTGGAGTTGCTGTATATTTAGACGTGTGGAGGTGAAGGGCTTGCCCCACCTGCAAAAATGTCATTTCTGTAGTTTTTAGTTGCAGTTGATCTGCAACAGATTTTTCTTGCCAGACATAGTTCTAAGAAAAGCACATGAAATGTTTTGACATACACTCAACACAGCAATATTTGCACCTGGAGTTTATTTTCTCCCTCATCAGAGCTACATAATGCAGCATTCATTCATTCTGCAGGACACCCCTTCTCATTTCCAATAATGTTATCCTTTAGCAGGGCATGTATGCCTGCCCGTTTAAGGTCATCCCACCTGTGACGATAGGAGGTATTGCCAGCCATGCCAGGAAAAGTAGGGCAGTGGATGTATAATTTATGCCAGACAAGCTAGCTGAAATTTTGTAAAGAATCATACAGGTCATTTGTGTATCAAACTGATTTGTACGATGCTTGTATTTAAAAATGTATTTGTAAAGTTGCTTGTGTTAAAATGCATCAACAATGTTTCCTGCTGGACAGAAAAGAAATGTACATGCATTATTATAGCAATAACCCACGCCTGGGTGTGGGTAATGCTGGATTTACCCACGGTTGGCATGGCTTGGTCCCGAGGGCGAAGCCCAAGGGACCAAACAAAGCCAACCGTGGGTAAATATAGCAATAACCCATGCCTGGGTGTGGGTAATGCTAAATTTACCCACGGTTGGCGTGGTTTGGTCCCGAGGGCGAAGCCCGAGGGACCAAACAAAGCCAACCGTGGGTAAATTTACCATTACCCACACCCAGGCGTGGGTTATTGCTATTATACCATGACAGTATTTAAGAAAAG
The DNA here is from genome assembly GCF_019279795.1 of Protopterus annectens. NCBI lineage: Eukaryota > Metazoa > Chordata > Ceratodontiformes > Protopteridae > Protopterus > Protopterus annectens. The sequence continues at coordinate 1,173,209,492 of NC_056735.1, forward strand.
AAACTATTACTTTTCTTAAATAATGGCATAGTATAATGCCTGTTTACTGCCCTTCCGCAGATGTCTGGCATCCGGCAGTCCTGATGTACTCGCGCCTGCGCGGTACATCAGAGTTGGGCAAAGCAACGGAGAAAGCAAGATCTCCGTTGCTTTTTAGTGTCTCTATGTTAAAGGAGTTTAACATAGCGAGACAGTTTTAAAATAAGCAGCGGAGATGTCCGTTGCTTATTTTAAACTGTCTCGCTATGTTAAACTCATTTAACATACTAAAAAAAAGCAACGGAGATCTTGCTTTCTCCGTTGCTTTTTTTTAAAACACTGTCTCGCTATGTTAAATGGGTTTAACATAGCAAGACAGTTTAAAATAAACAGCGGAGATCTCCATTGCTTATTTTAAAGCTGTCTCGCTATGTTAAACCCATTTAACATAGCGAGACAGTGTTTTAAAAAAACGAGTTATACTAATGGAAAAAGTCCGGCGACGGACCTTTTTCCATTAGTATAACTCGATTTACAACGGGCACGCTGGCCAATCAGCGTGCACGTTTTGGGGGGGTCATGGTATAATACAGCATTACCCACACCCAGAAGTGGGTTATTGCTATTATACCATGACATTATTTAAGAAAATAAACTATTACTTTTCTTAAATAATGGCATAGTATAATGCCTGTTTACTGCCCTTCCGCAGATGTCTGGCATCCGCGGCAGTTCTGATGTACTGCGAGCCTGCACAGTACATCAGAGCTGTGGGCAAAAGCAACGGAGAAAGCAAGATCTCTGTTGCTTTTTTTTTTACTGTTTTGCTATGTTAAATGTGTTTAACATAGCGAGACAGCTTTAAAATAAGCAACGGAGATGTCCATTGCTTATTTTAAAACTGTCTCGCTATGTTAAACCCATTTAACATAGCGAAATAAAAGCAACGGAGATCTTGCTTTCTCCGTTGCTTTTTTTTAAAACCTGTCTTGCTATGTTAAATGGGTTTAGCATAGCGAGACAGCTTTAAAATAAGCAACGGAGATCTCCATTGCTTATTTTAAAGCTGGCTCGCTATGTTAAACCCATTTAACATAGCAAGACAGTGTTTTAAAAGTAGAGTTATACTAATGGAAAAAAGTCTGGGCGACCGGACCTTTTTCCATTAGTATAACTCGATTTACAATGTGCACGCTGGCCAATCAGCGTGCACGTTTTGGGGGGGGTCATGGTATAATGTAATTGTTTGTATCCACTGCAATGGCATATTCTGGAAGAGAAGAGGTTAATCCATCTGACAGAAAATATTCTTGAAATTAAATTACTTTATGGGTTAAGCCACAAAGATGTTTCACCACAGTTTTGAAGGGAGGCAGAGATGAAATGTCTGTACTAGAAAACAGTCTGTAGCTCCTGTAGGAAGAATGGAATGGTTTTATGGCTTCCAGAGGCTCTTGCGTGTATATTATTGGCTTTACCAACCAGAAGAATCCACTCTGCTACACTTTGCTGTGAAAGAAAAGGTTAGTTTGCTGTTATTTTTTTGTATTTTCTGTATTTGTATTTCTGTATTTTTTTTCTATTTTTATACTGTGTTTTTCTTTTTTTACCTTGTTTGTTGCTTTTCTTCTGTTTTCTGTTTAACAAAACTTTAAAACCACGGCTCTCTCTGTTTCTCTCTCTGCAGAGTTTTTCCTCCTCCACCCATTTAAGTTGTCTTGTTAAAAGTTCTGTCTTTCTAGTTGCCCTCTTATATTTGCCAGACTCTTATGTTAATCTGACCATATCTCTCATTTCTCTTATGTTTCTGGCACGAAATATACACTTGAAATCCCACTCCTTCAATTTGACCCCCACAATTATTTGGCTACAGTATTTCATAGTACCAAAAATATTTCCACCAAAATACAAAGTCAGTCCACCTTTTCAGTCCATCTTGCTGTTTTAAAACTAAACCTTAACTTTTTTTTAAAACTTTTTTAAAACAGGTAAAACTCAAGTTACCACTACTTCTATCTAACTTACTTGAGAGTGCTGATTCTTTTCAATCTTACTTTTAAGCATCCTGTTACTATAGCACTTTCTCTAATACCTAAAAGATCTCATCTACTTGACTCCAAGTAGACTTTTCTCTATCTGTTAACCTAGCACTTGCTCCTACAGTACTTATTACCTTGACTGACACACTCTTATAGATAGCACAAGGCATGGTAAAAACACATCTGACACAGATATCCTTCGCAGAAGGGTCTCACAGAAGGGATAACTGTGGTGCCAAGATGACCTAAAGTTAGTTCAAATGCCAAATGCATATACCCTTCGGGAGAAAAAAAAGGTTACACCCCTAGCTACCAAATGGTGGCAATCCACTGAGTACAGAGAAGAAGTTATCAGGGACCTGGGGACCCAGGTTGATAGTAGTCTGTCATTGACACCCATGTATGTAAAGTAAGTAGGAAGACCTTCTACATACCCCACCTTATCATGAAGGGATTCTTCATCTCATCAAGGAGGGAGTCAGTCTCCTCATATCATCACAGATCAGACCAATGATTGAGTACAATGCAATGCCCATTCTGACCCTGACCCGACACTTGCAGCAGCTGGAGAAGGCCAAGTCACCAAAACCAAAAGGGGTCTCAAACCAAACATCTGTGCTGCCTGCCCGACTGAAAGAACTCCAGCGTTCTATTCAGTAAGCAGACCGCTGCTCAGAGGACCTTTTTGCTAACATACAAAGGCCATGTCAAACCCAGATTTGATGATGAAAATGCTAAGATCTATGAACCTATGAACCTACAATGCCCCATTTGTATGTGTACGCACCCAGCACCTGCAGCATGGAGGGAGAACCCCCAAGTACCCAGAGGATCAAGGATCAAGGTCTCCAGCATATCATATGCTGACTGAAAAAAAAAGCTCCAGCTCTATTCAGTATACTACTTATAACTCAGAGGTGACCTGTGCCTTACATACAAGGCCATGTCATTCAGAATTAATGGACATGCTCACCTCAAAAAAAAAAAAATCCATCAGAGCCAGCTAAAGTCTAAACCTCAGCACAAATATGAATAGGACATGCTGGCCGCATGGGATTCATAACCCAAGGAGCAGAAGAGAAGCGCTCTGATACCTGTCCATGCCACCTCTAGAGCCTCACCTGACTCTCTTCAAGAGAAATCTCTCTGGGTTTACTAGTCATCTCTGTGTCATTTGCTAGATGAGGCACAGTAAACTAAATTTAATTTAAATTGTACACTTTTGTTTCATTACATGGGGGTGGCGCCACATACACTGGCACTGGCTGCTAAATGCCCTAGGGCAGATAGCCTAGTACTATACTATGAAACTATGAAACTATGTAGGTACTAAACCCTGGCAGCTTCTAGTGATGGGGGATAATACGCAAAACAGAGTCAGATAATCAGATTTGTATGATGTCATTCTGTAAGCCATAAATAATATTTAGATATTAGTAGGAGATTGCTCTCAGTATTGTGCATTTTGTCTTGGATCTGACAAGGACAACTCGTCCATCTTACCTTGCTCTATTCAGTACGTAGGAACAGCAATTCTCTTGATCAGTCAGGAAAATGTATAGTGAGAATAGTCAAGTAGTGTTTTTCCTGTAACTGTGCAACTTTCCAGCTGTGTTATTTTCAATATTTCCTGTGACAAACTCAGGTGTTTATTTAGTATTTTCTTGTTCTTTTAATGTTTATTATTAAATACATTTAAACTTTTCATTGAGGCTGGTTCTTTTTAGAAAATACTGAAGTTTTGAGAGTATTTGCACATATTTATTTGGTGATAACTGTGACCACGCCTGAAAGCCTGGCTGTTTGCTCAACATTACCATTTGTATTAATATTAACTTCACTCAGTATAATTGGATAGCCTTTTAAGAGCCTTATAGTAACTGAGTGATGGCAACAAAATTACCTTATAGTTTGGACAGAAGGTGGCATAGACAGTAAAACTGTGCCAGCCTTTCCCAGGTGTGTGTGAAAATGAAATCTCAAAAAGCGTGCGTGTCAGCTACTTGGGGCAGGGATATAAAACATTGGTTTCACACAGAGAGTGGTGGAGGACTTGGCTTGGGCACTCAGCTGAAGACTCAAGCAGCACTTGTGGGGAGTCTTACTGGGGACCTTGAAGGAGACAGTCAGCCCTGGGGTCTGGATTTTTGTGTGTTCAATGTGTGCTCTTAATGGAACCTGTGCTTGATGCGGAGAGGTCTACATCTGGAAATACTGAGCATATGCATTTGTATTCCAAGTGAACGTCCCTCTCCAGTGTCAGTGGTGAGGACTGAGGCTCCCTGATTACTGGCCCTGAGTGGGGACATCACACCACCCGCCTCCCATAATGTTAAAAAAATACATTTATTGTCCATGGTCCCCACTGTACCACTCCTGCAAAGTTAAAATACTTCCTCAGTGTCTAGCATCCCTCCCTTATCCCCTAATAATCTTAAAACTGCTTGTGTGATGTCTACGATTCCATCTCCCGCACCCTGTAATGCAAAGACATCTTCTCAAAGTCCTGGACCCCCACCATCTCCTGTAATTTAAAAATACCTGCTCCCCATCTATGGTTAACTCTCTCAGTCCAGTAATGTTAAAATATATGCTTACTTCCCAGAATAGCAGTAGTCTCACCATTTGAGATTGCATATTCACAGTTTCCTGTCTTGGGGCACCCTTCAAAATTCCACTCTTTGGCATCATGAATCCCCCATACGTCAAAACTTTGAGTCCAGTGCTGGAATTTCTCAAAAATTCTGTACTGTGCAATCATTTTGCATACCACTATGTTGTTATAGCAAAATATCTTTTGCATATGGAAGTGATGTGCAGCTCATATCTGCAAAGCAGAGATGCAGAGTGCGATCAGATAATGTGCCTCTCCCTACAATAAGAGCTTTAGGTTGTTCATAACAGAACAGAAGCCAAAGACAAGGACTGATTCAAATCCTGTCACTATACTTGGTATCCTACATCTTGTATAGGGAAAACTAGTCACATGTTCAAGGAGCAGATTTGTGACGACCTGTCATATTTAGGAGACAGGAGACCACAAATGCCCTATTTAAAAATATTACCTTGACTGAAACCACACACAAATTAAAACTGATGGTTTTATAATAATTAAAGCCATCTAACAAAAGTGGTAATGTAAATATACACACACAGTGTATGGAATATCATGGGTCCTCTCACTGAGAGCTGACAAGACTCCAGTAGTGAATGGGACTTTTAGTAACAACTCCATAGTTAAACAAAAATAAGTATATGCTAAGAAGGATGGTGCCATCTGTAGACTTGAGAAAATACATTAGTAGTTTTTGTTTGATTATTATTTTTATTTCTTTAACCGATTGTTAATTTCAATCATGTGATGCATTATATACATGTATTTAAATGTGAAACGATATTCTTGGATACATATCTAATGAAGCATTCGTGAAACCTTTTAGCTTGTTTTATTAAATTTTTACTAAGCCATATCGTTGCATCCTCCTTGATGATATGAGCTGAACTTTTTTTGTTGTTCTTGATACTTGGGCTCATCTTTACCTACTGAGCGACACCTGAGAAAACCGTTAATTTTACAGACTGCTAACAGGCAACCTGTGTCTCGCATACAAGCATCCTCCGATGGATTTAAAGTACTTCACCCATTCAAATGGCAACAGAAATACTCTGTCTAGGGATCTAAACCTCTTCTGCAACATCAACAGAACATTTTGGAGGGACAGGAATATCTTGCAATGATAACACTGCTCTGGAACAGATGCCCCATCCACATAAAAGCAAAGTTCATCACTGTCCATTTTCGAGCACAAATTGGATCTACAGATAGGAAAGAGAAAATTTTGCCCAGGACTGCCCCCTGTGCTAATAATGGATAGAGGCAGCTCCTAAATGCTTTATTCCATACATGTGTCCTCTGAAATGATCTATGGTACAATCCCAATTATTCTTACTGGGGTAATAAAACAATTATCAGTCACAGGATGGGTTAGGCCATTCTCAAACCAAATACGACAGGTTAATTAGAGCACAAAAAAGGGAAACTGGCTAGGCTTAAAATGGCCCACAATGTAGCTAGCCTAGTACTTATCTATGAACCCATGAAGCCACATGGCCCATAATGCCAGACTGATATATAGCTGGCAGAGTGTTACATAGTCCCCATCTTTCAAGAATCACCTGAAAAATAAACACAGCAAATCAGACTGTTAATCTGCATTCTACTCTCCTCCACAGTATCTATGAACATTAAACACCCAACGTCCACATGTGTTGTGCAGTAGTCCAAAGTCCCATCATCAATACTACTGTATAGTGCATATTAATGCAAGGGATTTTATGAGAATCTGTACTAAGAAAGGTAAATCTTTCAATCATACCAAATGACACCAGGCAGACAGTAATTAATGATCCAAGTAATAATCCTCAACATAATCCCCTTGGTGGCTAACACAAGAGTGAAAAAGAAATTATCCATTTGGACTCTTTGCCTTTCATTAAAACCAACAAACAGCTACTCAACATCCACAGTAAAGCCATAGCGGGACCAGAATCATAGCACTAAATGTACTGATCATGTCCACAAATACACTGCTGCAGTCTCATCTAAGCTGCAATACCACAGTAGGACGAGCTCCAGAACACTGAAAGCACTGAACACGTCACGCCTGCAGTAACGCCACAAGCTTCACAATGGTGTAAATCACAGAACATGTCCAAGAATAATGATGCCATTGTGTCACACTTACCAGTTCCGATACTGGTCCTGCCCATGGCACAACTGTGAAGGAACCGAATATGTCCACAACTAAGGCTGCTACTGTCATCTCAGCAGGAATGCCACAGCAGGACCAGCATCCAACACTGAAAGCAATGATCATGTTGATGTACAATGCTGCCACTGCAGTGTCAGCCCAGCAGCAATGTCACAGTAGGATCATCTTCACAACACTGGAGGCACTGAACATGTGCACAAGACTGGGCACACTTGTGAAGATGTGCCCTAATGAGGACAATTCCCTTCAGGAGAAAGGATTAACCCCATGACCAGAGTGACATTTATATTGTTTGAGGAAGAGGATGTCATTATTCACCAAGTAATCATATCTTCATATAGGCTACCCTCTCCCAGGCCTTTGTCAGTATACTCAACATAACAATGGGGCTATATATGCCCTCACTCATCATACTTTCAGCCATGTGGACTGAAATATCCACAAACTGCTTCTCGATGCATGCTACTGTTTTTTCCCCCAGCAGACTCCTGCTGATATACCAGACTAACACTGGGAACTCCTTGGCCATGGCACTAGGACTTGCCCTCCTACCCCATGTACCTTGGATACTTGGCAGAAGACTGAACTCCACAAACAGCTGAAGTCAAAGAACAGATATTTGTTCTAAGTAAAGAGGAGTAGGATCCAGAACATTCCTGCATTAAAAATGCTACATGTTTGCTACCTTTGGGATTATCCACTAGTGCAGCCATTCATGCAACTTTCCATGGATTTTCCTTCAATAACAGTCATGTATTTAACATTAAAATCAAGAGCTCTAACTGTATTCCAAATGCGAGAAAACACTGGGAGCCCTGCTGGAGTTAGATCACAGGTGAATTGTCAGAACAAATACCATGAAGATCCAACTTGTCTTGCTGGGTCTAATAGCCCTGCTGGTGCCTAAAGTATTGTGAGGAGACTGCTGCAGCCGCTCATATCTTATGCATTCTTCAAATGTGTTAGCATCATGTAGAAATTCATGAAATACACTCTTCATGACACTTTTTTGTGCAATCCAGCAAAAGATTAATCTAAACAAAGGACCTAGTTTGAAATGTTTAAATTAAATGAACCAGTCACCTTGGAGAATTCAGCTGGCGCTTAACTCAGTTCTACACCACTGTTTATTGGTGGCACTAGATGACTGTGCGACACAAATATTAGTTCAGAAGTACAAGTAAAAAGCTGGACTGACAAGTTAACCAGCTGCTGCACCTATTACTGGGATCCCTGGTTTGTGATCCCAGAAATATCCTCCTCCTAATGAAAATTTGGCACTACAATGATCCTTGCAGAGAAAATAAGCCAAAGAAAAGGAACCCTACTAGAGTAAAGAAGGAAAAAGGATCCAAGGAAAATAAACCTTCCTCTACTAAGAATCCTGAAGAAGAATCCCTAGCTACAGCACTTGTCCATCTACTGCTACTCCCTAGAACTGTCCACTAATAAAGCAACTGTAGATATTCAATTGTCTTGGGATCTTTCTGAAATAAAGCTTTGTCATGTATCTAATTTTTAACAAAGGGCACTTGAATCCAAGTGTCTGCTTCTGCTTACAGACATGCTCATTACGGTCAATGAAAGCAAAAATGATCCGTCTTTGCCACCTGCAATACAGGAATTTAAAATTAGGCCAGGTTCTGTTGCATGTTCTATAATTCAATGTCACTATGTCTAAAAAGTGTTCCATCGCACCCTCTGCAAAACAAGTCAGTACAGATCCTGTTACATGTTTTTACTATATAAAATGCCACATCGCATAGGTTTGACTGAGCTTATAACCTATTTTGCCATTCAACAAACATCCCTAACAACGTGCTGAAAGTATCTTCTATACATACATATACATTACACACACACACTACATATATATATTATATACACATACATATACAAGTGAACCTGATAATATCAAAATCCTACATGATCAAAGGACGAGAACATTCAGACGAAAACTGCAAATCCTCAGTTTGACTGTGCCTAACACAAAGAATTTACCCAGGGAAAGTAATCGATCATCCAATATAAGGGAGTTAGTCTAGTCTCCACTATAGTGTGATTTTGGAGCTGGTATAATTAGAGGGGAGACATGGGGGCACAGCCCCTCACATTGGTGGGTGTGGTGGGTATAACCCCCAACCTCTGCGGATTTGAATCGATTTCTCGTGGTTTGTTGGTCGACTGGTTACTTTCCCCGAGTAAATTCTTGGTGTTATGCAGAGTCAATGAACTGAGCATTTGCCGTTTTCGTCTCTATGTTCTTGTCTTCGACCATGTGGGACTTTGATATTATCAGGTAGACCCACACAAACATATGTATACATATGTGTGTGTGTGGGTCTACCTGATAATATCAAAATCCCACATGACAGAAAACAAGAACATAAAGACAAAAACAGCAATTGCTCAGTTCATAGACTCTGCATAACACCGAGAATTTACCCAGGGAAAGTAATCGGTCAACCAACAAGCATAACAAACCACAGGAAATCAATTCAAACCCACAGAAGTTGGGAGTTATACTCGTCACACTCACCAATGTGTGGATCAAGGTACTGCATTAGTGTATAAAAAAATCCAGTACTTTTAATCCCGTTTTACATTTTTTGTTGGAAGCATTTTAAACTGTGCATGAATGATTTGCATAAGTTGTTTGATGAGGGACATACTGGTAAGAAATTGTACAATCTCACAATATCAGAGCAGAAAGCGCAGATAGTTGCAATTTGACAGTAACAATCACTATTAAGCCAGCAGACAAGGGAGGACATACGGTGGTTATGGATACATTTTTTTTTTATATTCAAATGATGGACCAGATGTTATCAGACAGGAATACACATTGTGTTATTAAAATTCATGACATCAGAAGGGTGAAAGTAGTTGTAGTTTACTTTTCAATAAATGTATTACTTTAGATTTGAGTAATTTGAAAGTCCAATATCCTTTGATTCCAATGATTCAAGGTATCCCTAGTATACACAAGAACCCAGAGATACCTCTCATGAGAGCTATAGTGGCAGGTGCAGGCTGGTTAACAGAACCTTTTTCTATTTTTATTGAGAAACATTTAAGAACGGTAGTGAATGTTAACTCATACATTTTAAGAGAGAGAACACTTCTTAGAATATTTATAAATTTACATCTCTGGAACAGGGCATAGAAGATATATACTTGGTGACAATGGATGTACAATTCCTGTTCACAAGCATACTGAATAAGGAAGGAATAAGAAGCATTAGGACCCACTTCACAACAGACAGTGGTTATGATAGGCAGTTTATAAATCTTATTTGTGATTTCACTCGTATCGTGTTTTCCAACAATGTTTTTGCATTTAACAAGAAATATTACTTGCAACTGGATGGCATAGCTATGGGCACTTCATGTGCAAATAGCTACACCAATCTGATCATAGCTGTATGGGAGAATCAATATATTAAACACTGATAGCGGGGTTAAGTTAAATGTTCTTTTTTACCATCATTTTGTTAATGATATTTTTACGTTATGGGGAGGTAATGATCCAATGTTAAATGAATTCGTACAATGGCTACATTTTAAAATTTGATGTTAAAAGCTCAGCTAAAGAAAGATTTTTTGGATGTGTTGGTTAGAAAGTCAGCAGACAGTAAAAATCACTACAGGTTCTTGCCTTAAACCTTGCTACTACAATACATTACACAGGAAAAGCATGCATCCTCAATACATTTTTACTAATGTGGGGAAGGGACAGGCAATTAGGGCTTCCGGATTGAATGTGGAGGAGTTTGTTAAAGAATTAGAAACTAGCTTGAAATTTCAGTCCTAATGAGGTTATGATCTTCTGCAAGTTAAAACAGTTTTCGATCAAGTCGTCCCCCTGAGACGAACACGTGGGAAACCATGAATAGTAGGCAAATAAAGTGCGACAGGAATTGTAGTGATCATCAGTTGAAGGTGTCCACGTGTTAGGCTAGTAATGCTAAACTTGTTATTGACATTATACGCAAGCATTGGGAAGTTTTGATCACCATAATAAAAGTTAAAAATCGGTTCCTCACCTACTATTGATTTAAGTACAAGAACAAAACATTGATAAAAAGAATATTATGCCAAATAGAGAACATGTCAATTTTAACTTCAGAAAGTACAGTTTGGTACCTACCATAAATGTAGATGTTCGAGTGTATACCCTGCTGCAGTCATCACACTTGAGTTATCCTGCCATCAGGCGGTCCCACAGTCGGCCCGAATTCCAAAGTCTTGGTCCGGCGTTGGTTGCTGTCGCTTCTTCCCTAACGTCAGTGCGCCAGGGGTATATCAGAGGCATCCAATGCCATTTTCTTCAGTTTTTCTTGTCCCAGATGTCAGGTGCCCCTAATAGGTAGGCAATATTATATATATATATATATATATATACACACACACACACACACATTATAATATATATATATATATATATATATATATATATATATATATATATATATATATATACACACACACACACACATATATATATATATATATATATATATATATATATATATATATATATATATATATATATATACACACACACACACATATACATATATATATATATATATATATATATATATATCTATCTATACACATATACATATACACACAAACACACAAACGCATACATATAGCTACATAAAAATAAAACAAAACCCTTAGGCACAAGCAAATACACCACAGAAGTATAGGATAGAGTGGTAGAGATAAGTTCAGCTAGTTCAGAGGGGATGGAGGGAGGGTAACCTGGACTGCAGCAGGGTATACACTCGAACATCTACATTTATGGTAGGTATAAAACTGTACTATGTTCATCGTGTTACCCTGCTGCAGTCATCACACTTGGGTAGAATCCCAAAGCTAAGGATGGGTGGTGGAGTCAAACAGGGTTAGAAGAGGCTAGAAGGCCCTGCACAGCGAAGCCAGCTCTAGTCTTAGAGTGAAGTGGTAAGTGGTAATGTTTGGTGAAGGTGTGTACTGAACTCCCAAGTTGCAGCTTCCAGAATATCCTTGGTTGGCACCCCCCTGAGGTAGGCTGCAGATGTAGCTGCTGCCCTGGTACAGTGGGCCTTATGCTAGCAGGAACTGGTTTTCCATGTGGGTGTAGCAAAAACGTATGCAATGTCCTATCCATTTGGAAATGGTCTGTTTTGAGATAACCTTTCCTTGTGATGCTGTAGCACAGGATACAAAAAGCTGGTCAGATTTTCTGAAAACCTTAGTTTTATCCAAGTAGTAACTTAGCTGCCTGTGAACGTCCAAGGACTGTAGGAGTCTTTCTCCTTTGTTCTGTGGATTTGTCAAAAAGGTGGGTAAATGGATGGTTTGATTTAGAGCCACACTGGATACCACCTTAGGCATAAAGGAGGGGTTAGTTCGTAGAGAAACTCTGACTTGATGAAAAATGAGGAAAGGCTCTACTGCCATTAGTGCCTAAAGCTCTGAAACTCTTCTAGCTGAAGTAATTGCTAGCAGCAGGGCAGTCTTCCATGATATAAACTTTAAGTCAGCTGAGAAAGCTGGCTCAAAAGGAGGTAGCGTAAGTTTTTCCAGAACAAAGTTGAGGTCCCAAGTAGGTGTTGGTGCTCTCCTGGGAGGCCTAATGTTTTTGGCCCCTCTGAGAAACTGCCTTAGGAGTGGATGTGAAAATAAGGCAGGATCCGTGTTGTAGTGAGCTGAAATAGCTGAGGCGTGGATTTTAATAGATGAAAAAGAAAGCCCTTTGTGTAACATCTCAATTAAATATTGCAAAATCTGAGGTATGTCAGGCTGAAGGGTATTTTGGCCTTTAGCTTGGTTCCAGGCGCAAAACCTTTTCCATTTGTCCGAGTAGGCTTTCCTGGTGCTGGGCCTCCTGGCCTCCAGAATAAACATCCATAACAGCTTGTGAGAGAGGAGCTGGCTGGTTGCTTAGGTGATTTGCCATGCAGCCAAGTTTAAGGTTTTGAGTTGGCTGTGTAGAATCTGATTGTCTTGCTGTGTGAGCAGATGGGTAATTTGTGGTAGAATCCATGGTGGGCCCTGGGCCATATTCCTTAATAGTGCGTACCAGTGCTGGCGTGGCCAGTCTGAGGCAATGAGTATCATTCAAGGTATCTCCATCCTGACTTTCAGCAGCACCTTTGTGAGTAGGGGTAATGGAAGAAAGGCATATACTGTCAGCATTTTCCAACTGAATGAGAGTGCGTCCACTTTCCAAGCTTGATGGTGAAAAGTCCTTGTGCAAATTTTGTTAGCTGATAGTTTTGGGGGCTGGCAAATAGGTCTATGTCTGGGAGCCCCCATTTTTGAATTATCATTGCAAATACTTGTGGATCCAGTTTCCACTCATGGGGATCCATGATGTTTCTGCTTAGGTTGTCTGCCAATGTGTTCTTTTTTCTTGGCAGGAATTGAGCTTGTAATTGAACTTGGTAAGCCAGTGCTGTGTTCCACAAGGTCATTGCTTGCCTGCATAGAGGGTAGGAGTGTGTACCCCCTTGCTTGTTTATGTACCACGTTACTGTGGTGTTGTCTGTCCTTATGATAAGCTGTCCTGGATGTAAGAGGTCCTTGAAGGCATTTTGTACAGCTAGCATTTCTTTTTGATTGATGTGCAGATTCCTTTGATCTGCAGTCCATATGCCTTTAATGCACCGTCCTGCCATGTGTGCCCTCCAGGCATAGTCCGATGCATCTGTTGTCATAGTTTGCCTGGCTGGAGGTAAGGGGAAAGGCTGACCCTTGTTGAGGTGACATGCCTGTGACCACCATAGGAACTCATGTTGAAGGCAGGGAATGAGAGGTATCATTGTTTCCAAGCTGTGGCTGTGTTGAGTCCATATGCTTTTTAGGTACCATTGTAATTTCCTCATATGCAGTTTTGCAAATGGTATTAGTAGTATGCAAGATGCCATGAAGCCCAAGGCCTGCAGAATTTTTCTTGCAGGGAGTTGGGTCTTTGTTGCCATTGCTCTGAAGTATTGAGTTAATTGTAGTTGTTTGTCTGGCGTCAGATAAGCCATCTGGGCCGTTGTATTCAAGCTGGCACCCAGGAATGTTACATTTTGTGAGGGCACTAGTTTTGATTTCTTTTCGTTTACTGTGTACCCTAGGCAACTTAGAAGAGGTTTTACAAAAGCCAGGTGTTGTAAGAGAATGCTTTTGCTTTCTGCTTGGATGAGGCAGTCGTCCAGGTATGGGTATATTTGAATTCCTCTTTGTCTGCAGTATGCAATTACTGGTGCCAGGCATTTTGTGAAGACCCTGGGCGCAGTAGATAAGCCAAAGGGCAGTGCAGACAATTGGTAATGGGTTGAACCTGCAATGAAATGGGGGTATCTTCTGCAATTTTGTCTGATAGGGACATGCAGGTATGCCACCTTGAGGCCCAACGTTACTAGCCAAGCTTTCTTGCCCAACATGGGAAGAAGCTGCTGTAGTGTTAGCATCTTGAATTTGGGTACTTGCAAGAAGGTGTTTAAAACTGAAAGGTCCAGAATGAGTCTCTATTGTTCTTTCTGGGGACCAGAAAGAGCCTTGAGTAAAATCCTTGGCCTTGCTCCTGTGTAGGTACCAGCTGAATGGCTCTCATGTCCAGGAGAGCTGTAATTTGTTTTTGTGCCTCTGCCCATTGATTTTGTGGCAGGTTTGGCATTCCTTTTATCCTTGGCAAGGTGCGGAAATGGAATCTGTATCCTTGTGAGATAATGTCTAGGACCCATTTGTCCTTTGTAATGATGCGCCAGTTGTCTGCAAAAAGTGCTAATTTTCCTCCCAAGGGAGCTGCCAAGAGAGTTTTGCTTGGCAGTTTGAGGTATAAGTCATTGTGTTGGCCTTCTAGTAGTTTGTGGCCCGTCTTCTCCTCCCTTCTGTGTTGCAGTGCCCCACTGGCGGTGTTGCAGTGCCCCACTGGCGAGGTTTGTAAGGGATTTGTGCTTGTCCTCTGCCCCTTGGGCGCCTGTATTTACCCCTCTGTGGTCTGTCAGAAGCTGGAAAGGACCAATTTTTTGTTGGCCAATTTCTGCTGAAGCGTGGGGGCTGTACTTGTAAAAAATCTTTGACCGTCTGCATAGATTTTGCCTTATCCTCCATTTTCTTTAAAACCTCCTCTGCTTTAACCCCAAATAAGACATCCTGCTGTAAGGGTGAATCTAGTAACTTTGCTTTAACATGATCAGGCAGAGACTGTTCCTTTAACTAAGCCTGCCTACATATAACAGACCCAGTAACAGCTGCTCTAGAGGAAGCTTCCAAGGCATCAAAACCACATTGTAAAGTATGTTTGCCCATCTGTTCAGCTGCATGCAACAGATCCTGCATTTCCTTGAATTCAGACTGTTGAGGGTGCGTGCCCATCTTTTATTTTATTTGAGACATTAGGAATTGCTGGTATTTAAGCAAGTGAAATTGACAATTTAAATAAACAATAGCTAGAGTAGCTGAGGTGTAAACCTTCTTCCCCCACCTATCTAGTGCTCTGGAGTCCCTTTCAGAGGGTACAGGATTTTTAGCCATAGAAGCCTTAGCCCCCTGGGACCCTTGGAGATTGTCTCTGGATCAGCAACAGGGCTTTTGTATAGGAATTTGTGAGAGTCAGGCACTCTATATTATCTATCTGGTTTGGCTGGAGCAGGAGGCACAGAATCTGGATTTAGACTAGATTCTAAGAAAACATCATCCACAATGTCTAAAACTGGGGGGATAGCAAGGTGTCTGTGCTGGGGGAGTAAAAGAAACTCTCGGAGCCTTTTCTTTGAGTCAGAGTAGTCCTAACCTTCCTAGTGGAAATGTTCCCTCATGGTATGTAAGGTTTCCCCAAAGGAATACTCTTCAGGGGGAGAAGCTGAGGGAATGGAGTCTTCAGCATCAGAATCTTCATAAGGGGGAAAGGAGTAATCCTGTTCCTCAGAGGTGCCTAAGGAAACAGACACTTGATCAGAGGAGGCATAATCCTCCTCTTGTCTAGGCCTTTTGTCGGAGGGGGAGGGTTGGGAACCCCTGATCAAAGAAATTAAATTTTCAGCCATTTTAAGCATCTGTTTCTTAGGCATAGGGCCTTGACCTGGAGACTGAAGAGTAGTCTTTTTTGGTTTTAGAGGAGTCTTAAGCTTAGCGTAAGATTTTATGGTGAGAGTAGTCGGTCTGAAGACACCTTCAGAAACCGAAGGTGTTTCTACACCACTGGCTTCTTCTACTGCAATGTCGTCGGTAAGGCATAAAGACAATGGCTGAGTCGGCCTAGAACTCTCTGCTGGAGAATCCGAAGCGGTCCAAGGATCCAATTCAGCAGTAGCCAGGGGCTGCGTAGGCGCCTCACTGAAAACCGGAGAACCGGCGACCGGCCCAGCCAAGGGCTCGGAGTCTGGCTTGGATCTAGGCTGCCTTTCTTTATCTTTTCGTTTTTTATGCACGCCGGTTGTCGGTTGCTCCGATAGCATAGTGTAATTAAATTTCCTACCGAAGTAGTGTCGTGCGAAATCAAAGCGTCGCTTAATAGTTCGCTTATTGAACCTAGCACAAAAACGACAACCAGTGATGTTGTGGTCTGGGCCTAGGCAAGGTATACAAAAAGAATGAAAGTCCTTATGAGGTATTTGCTTCCCACAAGAAATGCAATTGTTAACTTTTTCTGACATCGGACTGAGGCAAGAAAAGGTTCCCCAACGGGGTACTTAGCTTTGAAGACTTCGGACTGAAACTCGATTCGAAAATCTCAGGTGTCAGCCGACTGGCACTTGTGAACTGCTTCTGCTTCAGGCACCGCGCGGCAAGAAAGACTGAAGAAAATGGCGTTGGATGCCTCTGATATACCCCTGGCGCACTGACGTCAGGGAAGAAGCGACAGCAACCGACGCCGGACCAAGACTTTGGAATTCGGGCCGACTGCGGGACCGCCTGACGGCAGGATAACCCAAGTGTGATGACTGCAGCAGGGTAACACGATGAACATCAGTATATATCCAGTTACTGGCAAAATGTTCATATTTAATACGGAGGCCACTTGCAACACTATGCACATTGTTTATTTAGCCCAATGTGTTGTATGTAGTTCATTTTATGTAGAGAAAACAAATAGGCGCCTTAGGGATAGAATAAGGGAACCTCTATACAACATCAGAACTTGTATTAAAATTGAATTGATTGGCAAAACAGGTTATAACCACCACGGGTGAACATATTTTTTAAGTTTATGGGGTTGGAAGTTATCCATTATCCAAAGAATGGGGGATATTAGGAACAGAACAGCACATAGTGAGATGAGGCGGATTATTAAGTTTGATACAGATGGTTCTTAAGGGTTAAACAGATCCATACCCATTAAGCCGGCACTGAAAAGAAAAAGATTACGCAGGTAGTTTTACAATGTGCTTTATATATACTTGTATATTATAATTTATATTATTACTTTTATATCATATTATCATTTGTGCTCATCTTTTGGTGTATATGCAGGGTGTCTAGATTTACTTGTTTGTCACATTTAGTGCGAGACATTATGTTTTGTGGACATATCTGCATATTTACAGAGTTGTTTACACGGTCTTATTATATAGTGTGTTAGTTATATTTATTATAGTACATTTATTTTTGCTAGATCTGTACAGATAATCTTTTAGAGACTGCTCTGGGTAGATGAGCACAGTTTTATTGTGCATACAATGGTGTCTACCATTTTTTTACATTTTTAAACATAACTGTGGACGGTTTTATGTTATAAAGCTGTATTGTTTTCAGTTTTATGGTTTCGTATGGTGCATTTAGCATTACTTTTATTACAAGATGTAGAGCAATGCAGCTTGTTCCTTAAGGACACCGTTCCTTTAAGGAATCTCTGTGCTGCCGACAGGTTACATTGTATTAATGAGATGAACACTGTGATCTGCAACAGTTCTATTGATAATTTTGTATCTTGAAAAAGTTAGAAGTAGCTGTTGATGCAGAGACCTGAGGTCTTATGCATATGTTTGTATTTATTTATTTATTTTACATTTGTTGACCGGGATAGTCCGACTGAATATATGTCCATTTTCAGCAGAGGCCTGGGGAGAAAAGCTCCAAGATAATAATACACATTGAACATTTTGTAAATGCTAGTTTCAAGCAGATTACAGTCCTAAGCAATGCCAGCATTTAGCACATATAGTACTAACTTATTATAAAACACTTTACAAAATATTATTTTCAAAGTTTATATATATATAAATAAATAAATCACATTACATTCAGATCCAAGACACAATGAGTAGCAGTTATACAATTGACCCTTCCTGAAATGGTGTGGTAGAAACAGTTAGTAGTTAAGGCACCCAAGTAAGAGAGAGGTCACTAGTCGGGGTTAGTGCAAGGACATAACCAATGAATTATGAAGTATTTCATATGTATATTTAGTTATAGTGTAGTTAGTTTTATTTTTAATATGTATATCTGTTTAGACCGCTTCTTAGGGATTGTTTTATGTAGCTTAATCAAGCTGTTATATTGTGTACAAGATAATTTATGGATTTTCTATATACAATTGTGGAGTTTTTATGACATCATACTGTATAGCACATAGCATTATTCTCATTACATGCTACATTTATTTTCAGTACGAGATGTAGAGTAGTCCAGTTCTTTCCTTAAAAGTTATTGTACCTTTAAGGAGTCTCTGTGCTGCCGATAGGTTACACTGTAATAACCAAGGAGATGAACGCTGAGTTTTGCAACAGTTTCATTGGTGATTTTGTATTTTAAAAAAGTTACAAGTAGCTGTTCTTGCAGATATGTAGAGTTTGGTCTGAAGAAGCGGGTAGGGGCACCCGTGAAAGCACTAACCATTTTATAAAGTTGTTTACTATTTCATGAAGCCATTTATTGAAGTGGTTCTTAAGTTTTATACCCTGGTTGTGCAGGTACGTGTGCGGTTTTTTGGTTTTATTTAAAGAATGCCGTATACAAACATTCATGTTCTTGCTCTGGTTTTAAAAAAAAATTCATTTTTTATTATTAACAAAGTGAATAGGTCCAATAGAGGTGGGAACATTGAATTAATATTAGAGCAAAAAGAACTAATGTGGCAGCTATGTTTAAATACTACAAACAAGTCTGGCTTAAAATGATAGGACATCACTGTTAGTGTGTTAAAACAAAGGCACACCAACTAGATTAAAGGGAGAAATGCCTATGAGCTAGGACTGTTAAAATTTATTTTTTTTATTAATTTTGTATTTCTCGTTAGACGATTATTAAAGGTTGGTATTAAGTACTATATATTACAAATATAAATATATTGATGGTAAGGATGTATAGGTTTTAATTTGTGAATAGTATATTTTATTTGTTAATTGAATGGATTACTTGATTGGATGTTTTGAACAACTAATCCAGTATAGGCGGTGAGTTTGATCTCTGACGAAGTCCAAGTAGTATTTACAGACTAAAGAGCCAAGATTGTAATGAACAGTTCTTTTTATATTTACTTTATTGTTGTCTTTGCTGGCAATTTTTGCTGTGCAGCACTTCAAGAGCCTTTGCAACTGTCATGTGAATACTGGATCTGTTTACGGTACACTCATGGAGTGCGGAACTGAATTTTCCTTCTGTGGTAAACCAGGTATATCCTGAGGAGTCCTGAGTTGTATAGAACCACACTTGCAAAAACATCAGCACAATCATCTTACAGTAGTTGCTTTCTGTGGTGAAGTCTACTGGTGCTTTGTTACTTAGAAACTACATAATGAACTTCATTTGTTCAGTTAGTAAAGGAGGGTCTGGCACACTCAACCTCAAACTCTACTAGACTTCTGAAAGGGGGTTAAGGGGAGGTGATAGCCCCACACTAACAGATAAACAAACACAAAGTATATAAAACATACTTCAAGTATGCATGCATGCATAAAGAAAGTCTTTCTCCTGTTTCACAAAACAATGGATGCACCATAATCCCTGATCAAATCCACTATCCCAGAAAGTGACGGCACAAGTCCATACTTTCATTTTCTAGCTCAGTAATCACAGCCCAAATCATAATTTCATTTCCCCAGCCTTCATAGTGTTCACCGTTTTCAAATACAGATGGGATTCTACAGTTGGACACCATCTTCTGATGGCACAGGTCAAGCTTCACAAACAATTAGCATTTTCAAAATGTACAGGATTTATTATTTTTTGACAAACATTCAATCTGCTTAAGCAACACTTAAAAGACTCAAGATCAGAGTATACCGAAAGTAGGTGTACAATGTGCAAAAAGGTTGATTCTGCTGTAAAAGTTCCAAACAAAAGAAATAAGCTTAACACCTGGAACCTAGACAATACACGCAGTTTCTAAAGGGGTAGGGACATTCTAGACATTAAAATGTGAACCAAGGGGAAGAAAATCAATATGGTAGAAGCCTGGTGATCAAAAAGAGTCGGCCACAAAACAAAACGTACACAGAAATTCAGAAAAACAGAAACTTATAAATTCTTTGTCAAACACATACTACAAAATATATAGTTTTACAAATGTCATACAAGTTCAAACATCAAAATGAAGTAAAAATGTTATACACTAAGGATGAGGTATCAAAACTACAGAAAAAAAAAAATTCGACTTACCGACATCTATGTCTGTCAGTATTCTGTCAATGAACTGGCACAAAATCTGTCGTGGCTTCTGTACCATCGTATTGTACTTTTCCAAACTGGCACTGTGGGCAAATAAAACATTTAAATATGCTAGCTTTTCCTGACTGCACTGTCCTTTATCAATCATGACTAACGGAATAAATTTAAAAGAAAACAGTAGAGTTTGGTAGTACACAAGACAATAATCTTGGCTATCTGGTTGGCAGCTCCCAATACTGGCTCTCAAACCGGTGGATCTAGGGATGATGCTCACTGCCAGGAAACAAATGGGTTCATATATCAACAGAGAGCTTGAATGTCAGCAGGTAGAGGACCGAAAACAAAAAATACTATAAATCTGCTAATGAGCTTCACCAAATAGTCATAGGATCGATTCCCTCCACTTTCAGTCTACATAACTGTGCAAGTAGTTGACAGACCAGTCTAGTGCTGATGGGTCATTTCAGAAAACAGGCACTTGTCCTTGTTCTACCTTACCTAGTTAAACATGTATGTAAATGTAAAACTTCAGAAATGCCAGCTCCACTGGTGTATAGAGACTACTTGGGTTCAATCATCCGCTTGTGCACTGGAGGAGATGGCAAGGGATGTGACAGGAAAAACAAAGTAATGCCAGATCATCTCTCTCAAAGGGGAAAAATGTGTGGTGAACAGCTGGGGCACACATTCTAGTGACAGAATCCCCAGTGGAGATCACATTCCTCAAGGAGGGCCAATGTCAAGGGAGCAGAGCACCTTCAGGTGGTTAGCTCACTTAAATTTAAGGAATATGGTAACTATACAAACCAGCATCTGCATAATTCATTTTAGACAGCTTTTGGAGCTGTAACAGCAAGTAGAACTTTCTACGTTTCTTCATAACCATTTTATTACACTTATGTTAAACTATCATAAAAAAACAGAGACAAATACCTTACAAAGTCACAACTGACATTATATTCTTCTACTTTAAAATGCCATTATTTTAAACAGTTTTCAAAATGCATAATAAAATATCCAGAATACATGGCTTCTCGCAATTTTTTAACCAGTGTTACATCGTATTCATGGCATATTAATCATGGCCATGCTACCCAACTCCTTACTGTATCACTGTGTCAGTATGGTACTGGTGCACACAGAACGTGTTGTTACTGCACTCCATGTAAAACAGTACAGATTTAATCACCTGCTCAGATGTTACAAGACACCTCACCTGAGCCTTCTAATAACCTACCATGTTTATGGACTGGTACCATAGTACCGCACCCAGAAAATAAATACTGCAGGACACCATAACTGGGAGGAGGATTCAGTGCTACTGCTGACAACCGCATTCCTAAAGATACACAATTTAAAACTTTTACACATCTTACTTCAGCTGCCATCATACCTACCATAGAGGTAAAAAATCATATACTACACCAAAGTCCTACCACACGAACCAGCCAACGAAATGAAATAAAAACGTTGTAGGACACTGCTAGACTGTAATGCTTTTATTGCATAAAACAAAAGATAAAACACAAGATGAGCGCTTTCGGGATATTCCCTTCATCAGATACTTTTCTCATAAAACAAACACTATTTAAAATAATGAATAGCCAATAGCAGTCAGTGAAAAACCCGCCTGTTTTGAAGGGTGGGTTTCACAGGAATCACATCATTAAGCCCTGGCTTCCTACTGGCCAGCAACTCAATTATCCACCTAGATTCAGCTAACTCTGTTAAATGCTTCAGGTTACCTCCTCTATTGTTCACCTTAACATTCACAATGGCCCTAAAGGTAAAACTATGGGTGGGATAATCCATCACATGTCTACTTAAAGCATTATTTATATCATTGTTCCTTATACAGGACAAGTGTTGCAAAATCCTTGCCTTAAACATTTGATTGGTCTTACCCACATAAAAAAACTGGGGCATTGGACACACTCTGCCAGGTAAACAATATCTGTGGTACGACATGTAGCTCTACCTTGAAATATAAACTTCCTATGTGTAACTGGATGTTCAAAATCAGATAGTCTCTTTATATGTGGACAAGCTTTGCAACCTCCACATGGAGCTGTTCCTATTGATGTAACTATTTTATTTTCATTCATTTTTTTCTCTACAAAGTAGGTCCTTAAGATTTTTATTCCTCTTATACCTAAATCTAGGATAGGTACCTACTATTCTACTTACACGTTCATCACCCATTAAAATGTTCCAATTTTTGCGAACAATATTACAAACATCTCCCACATTCCCACTGTAAGTGAGCATTAATTCAGGTCCATATTGCATCGTCGGGCTACTTGTAGGGATGGCAACACTTGTTGTTTCACGTCTTATCCAGGGTTTATATTTGGTATTACGGAAGCTTTTACTATGATCTATAACCCTATCCACTACCCTATTTTTATAACCCCTCTGTAGTAAACACCCCTTTAACTTGGACAGTTCTAACTCATAAACTTCTTCATCCAGGCATACTCTTGAAATCCTGCTAGCTTGCCCTTGTATTATATTGGTGTATGTATATCGTGGGTGCATGCCATCATAGGCTAATAACGTGTTTCTCCAACAATCTTTTCTAAAAAGCCTAGATGCAAAACCTTCATCATTCTGTTCTACATGGACATCTAAAAAATCTATGGAATTGAAAGAGGATTCCACCTTAAACTTGAAAAAGGTCATTGTAGAGTGCAAAAATTCTACAAACTGATGTAAAGAATCCACATCACCATCCCACAAGATGAAGACGTCATCCACAAAACGTACATACATCTTAATGTATACCTTCCATATTTCATTGCCCAGCACATGTATCTGCTCCCATTGCGATAGAACAAGGTTAGCATATGTATTGGCACAGGGGGTGCCCATAGCTACCCCCTGTGCCTGTTTATAAACTGAATCTGCTCCTATGAAAATATTATTTTCAAGGACCTGCAGAAAGTGCTGTATACTGCACAGATGCACTTTTACAACAGTGCATCCTGCACACCCCGCCAATGTTAGACTTGCACAAAACATGAATGAGGTCTTGCCTGTGTAAAATCACCAGCTACTAAGGGGGCACTGTAAATTCATTTTCCTGGCATTGCTAAAGCATATCTTTTTAAATATGATATATTACCCAGGAACAGAAGAAGTCATTACTAGTCAGATGTTATCTCTTACATCTTGAGACCAACTTTTACAAACATCACTCTACATATTTTAAATCTTCAGTCCAGCTTGGTATGTACCTGTGCTGGACTTTGCATTTTTCTTCTGTTTCCTACTGAGAAGCAGATGGGGGTTAGGGGATCTATTGACACCTCCTTTAACATTTTTCCATAAAATTCTTTAGCACCTTTTTCAGTCTGTAAATCATAAGCACCATAGTACAGCATTTTCAATACATTGTTATTCCTCAAATAAAATGAAAAAAAAAAAAAATAAATAGACTCATTCTTGTATCTTGTTCTTTCCATAATCAACAAAGGGCCAACATTATGCAAACATTTATATTACATTTTACACACACTGGCATCACTGACCTTGCCACCAAAATCACTCATGCTATTTGCCAATGATCATTTCTGGCAATGATCCCTAGTGGAGGCTGAGGACATTACTATAGAGGGGCATTTCCGAAGGAGAGACAGGGTGGGGAACTGGCAGAGCTGCTGCACAGGTGGGGTGAAATGTCGCACTTCTCCATTGCATGCCCACCCTCAAACACAGGGACCACAAGTGAAGGGGCAATGGGGTAGATCAAAAAGAAAACCCCAGGATGTTCTTAGGCTCTGTGCTGGCCCCAATCCTAATGGCTGATCTCCAGAGGAGTAGGAGAAAAATGCTGGTACACCTGGCAAATGTCATGGAGCACTAGGTAGGGAACCACTGGATTACACAAAAATACTCCATATTGAGACATCTTGAGCAAGTGGGGGAGTGCATATTATATTGGAAGTAAATGTGCAAGACCACCCATGTATTATCCAAATTTTCCAAAGAAAAAGATGTTATTTGCATCATACTTTATTGAAAAGTGCCACAGGCAAGCCTTTCCATTTTATTTTATATTTGTTATCCAGCAAATGAACTATGAATTTAATAAAGACCGTTTTGGCATATGTTCTTCGGATAGCTTGATTTTCCCTTTGCCCCACAATCTTATGTGGCATTTACAAACAATGCTTGGTGTATTTGGAAACCATAAAATGTCAGAAAAATTCTATTTTTTTTATTTCATTTTGTTTAGTTTAAGTGCGATAGTTTGAATGATAAGACTTTGGGAAGTAAAAACAATTTTTATGAGCTGAGGTTTCTCTTCAAAAAAGTATATATCTGCTTGTTGCAAACTTCAGACCTCAACTTAGTTATTTCCTCTTAAGAGTTTTCAAAATTTCTATCTATAATTTATTTACTTTTGTTTAGCTGCTTCTTGGGTTTCTTTTCAAACTTAAATTTTTAGTAGTATTGAAGTATTTTCGTTAAGCTAATATACTTAAATATTGTTAGAAGTATTAAGACCTGAAACATCCTCAAAATCTTACTATTTTATTTTTTTAATTGACATGTTTACTTTTGTAACAGTCAACATTATTTTTTATTCATACTTTTCTACAGATTTTACACCATGAATCTAAGCTGGATCTCATATTTATTACAAAGACTTCCATCATCATAACAAATAAAATTGGAGATCCCCGTTTTGTACATTTCTTTAATTCCAATGGTTCTAATAAAGCATATGTAAAATTAGGGTTGCTTTCATTGTATAGATTTTTATTAGAAAACTAAATTAAATGAGCAAATCAAGTAACTCCAATACTTCAAATAACTAACTCCATCTAATTGAAAAGTCTTGTCAAAATCATTAAGACTAATAAGAGTAAATAACTACAAAGAAAAAAAAAATATTTATCTACTACCATCATGAGCCTTTTTATAGGTTATCTTGTGTTGGCCTTTTGCATATAAACACTGGTCAATAATCAAATGAAGTAAAATTAATTTATACATGAGAATGGACATTAAATTACATTCTACATGTAATACTGAATTTGGTGTACAGTATTTCCACAGGGGGAGTGCCTTTGTGCTTATCAGAACATATATTAAGACCTTATGAAAAAAGACAATTAAATTTAATTAATTCAGGAATGATCCCATCTGTACCAGGGACTTTGTTATTTTTTTTTTAAGTTCTCTAAATTTTTATTAGAAACTTATTTACAGCTTATTGCATCAGTCATTTTTTTTTGTTTTTTTTCTTACTTCAAGAACAATCTTCTATCTTATAATTTACTGGGACATTAGAGTTGTAGTAAATTCCTAGATTTTTGTAGAATCTCCTCCATTTCTGTCTTTATCTTATTGTCTTTTATAATTCTAATTTCTCTTATTTGGTTAAAAATATAACTATGACTAAAAGTCTGTCTTGGCATATGTTTTGACGGTTTACTATCAAAATCATGAAATCACCTCACCGTCATTCATAAGGTCAAAGGTAAAGGTGCAAGTAGGCAACACTGCGAAAGAAAATCCTGTCGACTCTGAAACATCGACATGTAGCTTGAGTTTGCGGTTATGAAAGTCGCTTTTTTTTTTAAAAAATGGATCATACTAGTGTTGATCAGGAAAATTACCCTTTTCCTCACTATACTGCGATCTCAGAGTTAGAACATATAATCAGCAGGGGTGTGGGGGGTGCTTGCCCTCCTGCTAAGCAGTATAAACCTGGACAACAGCGTTTTTTTTAGATGGGGAGCGGTCCCGTATCTGTTGAATGCTGATTCTTGCCTCCTGAACGAATCGACACTCGAGCAGTTGGCTTGATGGTTTCCATTGTTCCGGTTTGGGGATGTGAACCTTTGTGGTTCGGCTTTCATAATTTTGATAGTAAACCTGTTTTGACATCAGGTAGTTTGATTTCTCCTACATCACACAGAGTTAATGAATGAGATTTTTTTTTAATTTCTCTAATGCTAAAACAGGTTTTTATGATACAGAATGTGGATTGATAATCTCCATTAGAAGGATTTTATTTGGTCTAGCAGAATTTTTATCTCCTTTTTAAAATTTAGACTTTAATTTTTTTTTCCTAACAAATTTTAAGTTCTTGGTTTGTGCTTCTGTTTTACCAGAGATACAATTAAAGTCTCCTTCTGTAATTAGGCTACCTTTCATGTTATTAAAAAATGTTTTCAAGCTGCTATTTTGGTCCCATAACTGATAGTAATGCTTGAATAAAACAATAGAATTTCTGCACTATTGTAAATATCCCACCTTGCTCCTCTTTTTTTATAAATAACCTTAGGCATAATCATATTCTTTTTCCACATTAATACTCTTTTCTTTTATTCTTAAAAGACTAAGCTATATACTTCATATCTTGATGGGTTTTCATTTCCATTCTCTTGCGATGTAATGCAAGTTTCTTTTAGAAAGGTAATCTGTGGTTTACTTACAGTGATACAGTGGATATAAAAAAGTTAACTCACCCCTGTTAAAATGCCAGGTTTTTGTGATATAGAAAAATGAGACCACAATAAATCATTTCAAAACTTTTCCCACCTTTAATGTGACCTATAACCTGTACAATTAAACTGAAAACCAAAAATCTGTTAGGGGAAAAATATAAAAAATACAAACTTCTAATAAGCTAGTTGCATAAGTGTGCACACCCTTAAACTAATACTATGTTGATGCACCTTTTGATTTTAATTAAAGCATTCGCTCTTCTTGGGTAGGAGTCTGTCAGCATGACTTGGCAATATTTGCCCACTCTTCATTGCAAGAGAGCTCCAAATCGGTCAGTCTGAGAGGGCATCTTTTGTGCACAGCCCTCTTAGGGTCACCCCAAAGATTTTTTATTGGATTTAGGTCTGGTCTCTGGCTAGGCCATTCCAAAACCTTAAATTTTCTTCTGGTGACGCCATTCTTTTGTTGATCTGGAGGTATGTTTGGGGGTCATTGTCGTGTTGAAAGATGAAATTCCTCTTCATTTTCAGCTTTCTAGCAGATGCCTGAAGGTTTTAGGCCAAAACTGACTGGTATTTGGATTCGTAATTCCCCTCCACCTTGACTAAAGCTCCAGTTCCAGCTGAAGAAAAACAACCCCAAAGCATGATACTGTCACCACCATGCTTTACAGTGGGGATGTTCTTTTGGTGATACAAAGTGTTGTTTTGTGCCAAACGTACCTTTTGGAATCGTGGCCAAAAAGTTCAACCTTGGTCTCAAACCATAACACATTTTCCCACATGCTTTTGGAAGACTATGCATTGTTTTGCAAATTTTAGCCGCGCTTGGATGTTTTTGCGTGTAAGAAAAGGCTTCCGTCTTGCAACCCTATCCCATAGTCCAGACATATGAAGAATATGAGAGATTGTCACATGTAGTACACAACCAGTACTTGCCAGAAAGTCCTGCAGCTCCTTCAGTGTTGCTGTAGGTCTCTTGGCAGCCTCCCTGGCCAGTTTTCGTCTTGTTGTTTCATCAGTTTTGGAGGGATGTCCAGTTATTTGCAATGTCACTATTGTCCCATATTTTCTACACTTTTTGATAACGGTCTTCACTGTGTTCCATGGTATATCCAATGCTGTGGAAATTTTTTTGTACTCTTCTCCTGACTAACACCTTTTAACAATGAGATCCCCTTGATGCTTTGTAAGCTTTCTGCGAACCATGGCTTTTGCTGTAGCAGGCAACTGAGTAAATGTCAGAAAAATCCTACTGGGACATCTGAACTTTATTTGGGGTTAATCAGAGTCTATTTAATTGATGGCTGGTGTGTACCCAAGAAGACTGAATGTTGTAATTAACTCAAAAGGTGCTTCAACAAAAGTATTAGTTTAAGGATGTGCACACGTATGCAACCAGCTTATTCTACTTTTTTATATTTTTCCCCCAACAGATTTTTCAATTGAATTGTACAGGTTATAGGTCATATTAAAAGGTGGGAAAAGTTTTGAAATTATTTATTGTGGTCTCTTATGTCACAAAAACCTGGCATTTTAGCATGTACACTTGTTATATCTACTGTATATTTTAGTCAACATAATATTTACTCTTGTTCAAGCCATAAACATTCAATGATAACACAATTCCATGTTATACAGTTATTTAAATTCCACCAAAATATTAATATTCTGTAGCTCCAAGAAAATTTATTTTTTAAAATAATCCTTGTAGTAAGCATCCAGGTAATTATTTTCGGAGTCAGACATTTTAAATATTTTTTTATTTTATTTCTGTTGGTCACAGATAAGCTAATAAAACCTATTCCCCCCCCCACCAGCACAAATTATTGAATTTCAATTTTAATATACATTGACCCACAGAATCTAACAAAACTCCAGTTACAGTTAGGTTCACAAGGAAACTGGGAGGTAGTTTTAATTGGGTTGACCTAATACTTTTAGCTTCTTCAGTAGATACTACGCATCTTCATTTTAAGATTACTTCCTTTTGCATTCACCACTTTTTGTACATTTCATTCCATTTCCCCATCTTCTCATTACCTGTCTTTTTCTTGTCATCTTTCTTATACTTTATTTCTCTGTTATGCAATTTATCCCTTCTTCATTCCCTCCTTTGATTTTTTTTTTTATTTCTTCACCCTTTCCCCTTCCTTCTTTTCACATATTCCTTCTCAAGCTCTATTCCCCCTCTTCCTTCCCTTCTCATTTTATTTTGAGTGGTCTGCTATTATATAGGAAGTTTACTGGTGTACTTGTTTTTTGAAAGACAAATGTAACACAAACTATGTACTTAACTCTCTTCTACTTTGCATCTTTATAAATTAGTCTATTTTAATACATTTACCGCTGTAATTTTTAAAACCTTACAGTTTTTATTACTGCATGTCCTCCCCGTGGTCGAGTGAAGTTAAAAAGACATGCAGGTATGTGCGTGCGTGAATGGGTGTGCCTTCTTTGAAGGTTGGGATGTCGGGCTGGCAACTCTGCACAGTAAAAATCCACTGCCAATCATTAGCGGACCGGAGTTCCGCTGTGGCGACCTCTAACCAGGAAAAGCCAAAAGACATTACTTTATTTAGATAATGAATCTAAAATTTGCTTTTAGCACATGGATTAACTTATATGAAATATTAAATCAGCAATACATAGAATATTTAAAGGAATGAAAAATGGTTATTAGTGAACAGCAATACTGAGTTGTAAACATCTAATATTTGGATTTTTAGATTTTATTAATGTTAAATTGCTTCATATAGTTACCAAATCTATTCAGATTATTAATTTTAACATAGGCTTAAAATTGAGTCTAATAATTAAAATGATGTATGTTGCTTTCCATTTTATTGCCTTGGGCATGCCCCATTATATAAATACTGAATATAAGCTTGTTTTTTTAAACTCTGTGCAACATTCTCCCATTCGCTGTAATTAATAATTCATTAGCATTACGGGTTATCTTTATTTGCTGTTAACAATATAGCTACTAATGGTATTTAAGGATTACAAATTAACTCATTACTCCTAAGTATTTAAAATTTGTTCCAACAACATGCAAAGTTCAATAAAAGTGTTTTATCATACACCTTTCCACATACTATCTCTCTCAACCTTCTATCTTCAGAATGTGGAACATTCTATCTCATTATGTGGAATAAGTGGGTAAATGTGGAACACTTACTAACAAATTACCAACAACTTCAACTAGGAATACTTATTAAAAGGTTCTTTTGATGAACTGACATGATTCACCATAATCTACCAGGAATGCCAGGTAAAAATAATTGTAAGCACTAAACATGTTAGCAGATCCTTTCAGTGTGAAACATGGACTTTTAAATGCAAAATGAGGACTGTTCCTCATAATGAAGTGCACTTAAAAAGTCTGAATCCATTTAAAGCAGGCATCGGCTTCCTACATAAAACAATTTGTTTCAGGAGAACTGTTAGATTTTATTAATATAATGCTGAAATTAATTATGTTGTAAATATGCTGAAAGAAAAGGCTTGCTTAAATGCAGAAACAGAGTTTAGTAATATGTGATCAGCAGTCATACTAAATGACCATGGCTTGGAAAAGGAATCTGCTGAATGGACATTTTTCCCTTACAGACTTAAAAACAGGATGTATGCAAGAGCAAAAATGCAAAATCTGCTTTTAAAGAACATTGACATGTTTTTCTGCATATAAAAAATGGACACAATATGTTTCCTAAAATAACAGGATGGACACAATATGTTTCCTAAAACAACAGGATATGTTTATGATCTCTGACAATGTGTTTTCTCAAAAATATGTTTTTCTGTATGGAAAACAGGATATGCTTATCAGCATTGGCATAAGAACATATGTTTTTATACACAGATCCAAATAGAATACAGAACAATGTGTTTCCTCAAAAATATGTTTTTCTACTTGGACATCAGGACACTGTTACAGGATATTCACACTGTCAGAAAAGCTGGTCTCTTACAAGACATTGTTAAACAAGGAAGCTTAGTATTGTTTCTACAGGATAAGCAATTCTCCAAAATAGAATACAGAACAATGTGTTTCCTCAAAAATATGTTTATGCATGACTAAAAAGTGTATATAAAGAGCTGTATAAATCCAGTTATGTTAGAGGTATGGTAGGGACTCATGTGTCCTAAGGTAAATGTTATATCTCTCACATCATCTGTACTATATGAGAAGTAAAGTTGGAACAGTACTTTTAAGCTGCAACGTGGTTCCGTTTGGTTTATTATAAAAAGTTATTTGTTACTGCTCTCTAAAGTTGATGCTGCAAAGTATATTCTCTCATCAGTGCATATTCTGCAAGTTTTTGTATGCAACAGACTGTGAATGCAAATATAACCAGACTTTGAATTTTAGCAGAATCCAGCCAGCAAGACTGAGTGTCTTAAGAACACTGCAAATCCATCCCACAGCAAGTAAGCTCCAGCAAGCAGCAAGTAAGAGCCATATAATTTTTTCAAGAACTTTAAGACTACATATTCTGTATTATAGCCGATATACTCTACATATATCTGACACTTGGGAGACTTTTAACCCAAAATAATCCATCCCAACATGCTTAGTATACAACTACCACTATTGTGCAATGCGAGTTTCTATGTACAAGTTAGAGGGTATGGAGTATAAAGAGTTTTGCCTGCCTGCAAAAAATACAATACTTTTCTAATGTATTATATTAGGCTGTATGTAATCTTAACTGTTAGAAAAAGTAAAAATCACCAACATTTACAGGCAATCTGCCCATCTCACACAATGGGATATATACAAAAGTTAAGATCTGTTAGTTTTATAGTTTGGTCACATTTTTAATTTAATCTTAGTTTAGTTAGAACTGGGTAGGTATATGCTACTAACATGGTTTTCTAAATAGTTACTAATACTTTACTTTTTATTTTTCTTTTGAAAAATAAATTTTATTTTTAGCGCGTATATTTATTAAGGAAGTTTTTGTGCGGGGGGGAGTACAAGTGTATTCTGTTGTGCATGCAATGAAGTTATTCTTACAATGACATGATGGGGGAAATGTGTCAGTGTTTTATTTTTTCCCTTTTTAATTTTACTAAATGTAAACATGTATGCACTGGAGGTTCGGGTGGGTAAAGTGTTATGGGGTTGTATAGCCCTTTGTTTGCTTTGCTTGTGGAGTAAGGGAACTTTTACTGCAGTTTTCATCAAGTAGCATCAATATGGTCAGTTTAGGGAAACTACAGTAGCATTAATGACACTCCCAAGTACATAGAAAAACTTAAAAAAATGTCCCACATGCAATTTACTCTAGGATCTTCCATTAGAACAAATAAATAAATTAAATAAAATACAGCACTACTGTTTCGATAAATAATTAGGCCCAACTCTATTAATACACAGGATGGCTGCTGTTAGTCTTACTCAGTCACCACAAAATTAAAGTTAAAATACTATAACAAGTTCAATTCAAAGTTGAATGAGGAAAAAGTAATATACATATTTTCCCAACTATTGCACCTTGATTAGAAATCATAAACAAAATCTGCAGTCCACTGAGTTCAATAATTAGTTTGTAAGACCTCAGAATCTCTCCTGCAAATCAGCAGCTGTAAATCGAAAATCTAAACTGAAAAAAGAAAACATTTTGGAGCGGTAACTGATTCAATAGTTAAAGCAAAAACTGCAACAACTGGCCACAATTATAAATGTCAGGAAATAAATCTGCAAAATCTACATCACTTTACAATCAACTACTAAGAAAGCCATCCATCCATTTTCAAAATCACTTGTCTTGACAAAGGTCACAAGGGTAAGCACACTTCGCAGGGCAGCCCAAACATCCCTATTCCCAGTAACATCCTACAGGTTATCCTGGGAGATCAAGCATTCCAAGACAAGCTCTCAAAAACAATACCTCTTGACAATATCACAATATGCCCTATGACCTCTTCCTAGTGGGCCAACCTGTAATGGGGTGGGCACCTACTTGGCACCCACACAAAGTGCACAAACTACCTGAATTGACTCCTCTTAACATGGAGAAACAATGGCTGAATTCTGACAAGCTCATAAAATGTGAAGCCCATTTATTCTGCAAAAGCTTGTATCCAGAACATCCTGTCACTACCCATAGTTCATGACCACTGCCGAGTATGGGGATACAGCCAGTAAGCAAAGACTTTCGTCCTGTGATTCAGCTCTCGCATCACCACCAGAACATAGTACAATGTCAGCAGTATGAAACTAACTTCACCAAGCCTTCTGTCACTTTGCCAATTTCATCTACCCTCACTTATGAGCAAAACTCCAAGATTCATTAGGTTTTCCATGCGAGATAGTTGCACCCCTCACTAGCAAACAGCAAGCCAATCTTTTCTGGGACAGAACCATAACATCCAGTTTCGAGTTGCTTATTTTCATTCCAATTGCTTTACACTTGGCAGTAAATTGGTCCAGTGAAAGCTGGAGCACAATCAGTTAAGGCTAATAGGACAACCAGAATATACATCGCAAATGCGTTTTAAGCAGTTGTTATCTAAACTGTAAATTAAAAAGTTCTTTAAAAAAGGAATTAATTTACAAGTCAAACATATTTTTGCATATTAAAAAAAAAAGATAAACTTACCACATTTTAATTTGTATGACATTAACCAATTAAACCTCAAGCAAATCAAAATCACATCACAACTATTTTATACACAATATGAACAAGAAATGGATATGCTCCATACAGAGTTGAATTCGGTCAAAAATACTGCAGCTTCAACTTCATACTGTACAGATACTAGTCTACATAGTCTCACAAGGCTTTCAGGTTCAGGACTGCATATGTAGGACTGCCATTACCTGCAGTTTGCAGGCTTTCACCACAAAGTCAAAATGAGTTATGCTAGGTTTGCTGGCACAGCAAGCTACAGCCCTAGCTACAACCCTAGGGACTCGTTCAATTAGAGGTTGGGTACCTGGTGGAGGGTAAGGAAAAATGAGAATATTGATCAGACAACAAATACCATATTGAGTGGGCATATGGGAATGGGGTAGGTCTGCTCTTGAGCACAGAAATGAAATTGCTTCCAGTTGCCATTCCTAATTGTCATCACAACCTACCCAGAGGAGCGGCTTGGGACAGTTCTGAGATGTGGGGCTGGCTCACAAACCATTAATATGGTCACATTCACTGACAGGTGCACGGAAATGTGCACGAGAAGGCACAGCAATGTGCACGAGAAGGCACAGCAATGTGCACGAGAAGGCACAGCAATGTGCACGAGAAGGCACAGCAGTCCTCATGGTAACCTGGTGGATAGGGGTTAAGGCATTAAACAGAAAACAATCCTCACAACTGCTTGCATAATGAGCGTATCAAGGGTGCGTCCATCCATGTGGGGGAGAAATTGTGACAGTGCTGGTGGATTGTTAAAGTCCTGATGGTGGCAAGGACTTGCAACAATTGCCAGGCTGGGCATACAGGATGGCTGAGAAGATGCGATTATTTCAGGTGGTGGGCACATCGTCAAAGGACACACCTCACTATATGACCAGCCTAATAGTGTTTCATTGGCAGGCTGGAGATGCAAGACCAAGAAAAAGCGTGATGCGGCGTGTGCAGAGAGTGATGCCACAAGAACCTACTCTGCTTCATCTACAGGATGTTGCCTTCCACTTTTCCTTTCAAGCTTTGGATTTTCCAGATACATTTAGATCATGTGCATTCAAGGGCATTAAATATCGTAAAACTTGAACACAAGAAACTACTGCATTTTGAAAAATATTGTGTCCCTTATGCACTTGATTGAGCAATTACTTCTCAAAGTGGCAATTTACAAAAATCTAGTAATGTGTGGCAAATGACCAGAGATCCCTTCCACCCTAGGTACCTTTAGAAATTTATTTATTTAAGACAAACTACCTACACCCAAGTGCTACATTGGCAAGCTTCAAATCCACACAAAATCCAGTTAACTCCACTGAATACACAGAAATGTACACCACCACATTATACCAGCATGTGAACATTTGCAGAGATGCAGCTGTACCCTGCAGGAATAACTGCAGGGCAAACCCCAGAAACAAACCCACATGGTGGAATCATAATATCAACAAGGTTTATAATAATCAGAAAAGAATTTTAACCAAAGGTAAAGAGTAATTCCCAGATCGTTAGAGCTCGTCACATCCTTCCATAGACTGAGAGACATACACAAGCAAAACATGCTTGCCCAGAGATTCCTGGACTTTGTCCAGAACAGACAGTTGGCACCCCCATTACGGGCTCTAATGCTCTGGACACAGTACTCACCAACATGGGGGGGGGGGTCACTGCTCACCCTGGTTAAGTCAGACAGAAATCAGTCTCTTTTGAAGTAAATACTGGAACTGACACCCTCACAGGAACAAAATTATAAAAAACTTTAAAGCTAATTACAGCATACTAAGTGATGGTCTGAAAAACTTCATACCCCTCACAAACACAGACAATGATCACTACGCAGAAGTGTACATAAATACACTGTATAAACAAACACTTAAGTGACTGCATAAACTCTATTGTACCTGATCAAAAATAGGTCTGTTGAATTTGTTTTACAGGAAGATGTATACGGACACTGGAAACGCTCAGTGAAGTACACACTTTTAAATATTCCACAAAGTTCACAAAGCTTTCAGGCATGGCTACCCTTCTTCAGTGTGATAACAAGATAGCACAACGACTTCCAATATATAGTTAATTAACAAGATTACATGACACAGCCAAGAAAATTCTTAAAGAGCTAGCACACATCACAAGCAAAGATAAATCCATTCAAGATGTGTGCAAACAAGCACATATAAACAGAAATAAAAAAATATATAAGCATATATAAAAAACATTTAAAATTACATGCAGGGAAATGCATGGGGAAAATTAATTTAAACGGCATATAAAATACTAATAAACCACTAGCGTAAAATATCCTGTTTCCTTTTCAATACAAGTTTTATGCTAACTTTTGTATTAATTTCAGCTAGCAGTCATGTAATCCAATTATATTCAGAGACCGCTAATTTATTACACAGGTCTCCACCTCTTATACTCTTTGAAATAATCTTTATCACCCTGAATTGAAATTCACGGTTTCTCCCTTTTTCTAAAATATGTTTAGTTAAAGCGTTGGTTGCAACTCATCTTTGTACTTCAGAGGTGTGTTCAATTATATGATCTTTGAGTTACGTGTGCTTTTGCCTACATAAAATGCAGGACGAGCAGTGCACGTAGCCAAGGAAACAATATTTATGATATTACAAGTGGCACAACAGTGGAAGCTAAACTTTTTATTTGTTTTTGGGTGTATAAAGCTATTAAGTTATAACATATTTACAACTCACACAATTGTAACATGGAAAAGTCCCAAACTTACTCATTTTAGGATTAGTTTTAGTTGGGTTATAAGAAAAAATCTTTATAACATACACTTTTCCTAAGGTTAGGACAATTCCTGTATGCAAAGCTGGGTTTTGAGCCAATAATGGCTTTAAGCTCTGGCATACTCTCAAAAATGCCCCAAATTTTTGATATGATGTTTTTAATCTATTCGTCCTCATACTGTAAGTTGTAGTATACCTTAAATTATTTTGTTCTCTTCTCTGTGCTGAAACATTAGAATACATATCCTGTCCACCAAAATAAGGTCTTGCTGAACCACTCCCATCTCTCAGAACTTCCACCTTAACCTCTTCCAAGAATTCTCTATCATAACCTCTTTCTTTAAAATTCATCCATCTGTTCAACGCACATCTCATCACCAGTACTCAGTCTTACTCTTAACAACTGACTTCTAGCAATACCTCAATGTACGGAGGACATACATACTACTTTGATGTGTACATTTATTCGCTTGGATGTTCTTTTATTAATATATATACACATACATATACACACACACACATTGATATCATTTGACTTAACTAATTTCACATCCAAAAAGCAAATCTCAGTGGCAGAAAAGGTAGATTTAAATTTAAGAATGGTAGTGGTACTATCCAAAAATAGTCTATAAAGGTAGTCAACTCACATTCAATTACCCCTCCAGATCAAAAACACATTGTCCACAAATCACTTATAAAAGGCTACCTTGGACCTGAACTCTTGTGGTACAACAAAACACAAACTGTTCTTCCCACGGAATAGTTATACCTCCAAATCTCTAGTGTAGCAATGGGCACATCAGTTGTAAACCCCTATGCAAACCTTACTTTATAAACAAAAGTACAGATTCAGCGCAAACATTACCCCCCTATCACCACCTACCATATCCCAAAGCATACCCAACACCAGCCCTCTGCCCAATATCTCTAGAGAACAGGTCATCTCTGCACTCACTAAGGCTAAAAAACACAGCCTCAATGGAACCAGATAATATCCCAGGTTGTAAACAAATTGAAAAAAAGACTTGGCTGATCCAATTGGCATTCTTTTTAAATCACAGCTTGAGAACTGGCTATGTCCCTGCAGAATGAAGAACATGAACAGTAATCCCTCTGCACAAAGGGGGGTCATCAACTGACCCAAAGATCTACAGACCCACAAGTCTAACCAGCCTCATCTGCTAGGCCAAGGAAAGAATTATCATGGACCTTACAACAAGGACATAGGCAAACTCCAAACACTGGGCCTAACACAGTTTGGCTTTGTTAAGTGCAGATCATGCTTATTAAACCTGGTAGACTTATTTGAGAATGTCACTAAAGCCATGAACAAATGTAAGACAGTGCGCACAGCGTATCTTAATCTTGTCAAGGCTTTTTACACAATTCCATACTCTGGCATCAATGAGAAACTCTTCCAATTAGGATTAACCCTTAAGTTACTAGATGGGTAGCTAACTGGCTTATTGACAGAAAATACTGGGGACTCCACCTCCACCAGTACACCCATTACCAGTGGAGTACCACAGGGGTCTGTGCTGGGCCCCTTACTGTTTAGCATCTATTTCTCAGAAGTCCAGGCCAAAGTATATAGTCTTTGTCTTACCAAGTTTGCTAATGATTGCAAACTGGGAGCAATCACGGAGTCCCTCAATGATGTCAACATATTACTAGAAGGGTTAACACAAACAAATGATTGGTGCCAAAGCCATGGCCTAAAATTAAATGCAAAAAAAGGCATTATTATTATTCCCTTTGGCAAAACAGAATTCCCTACAAATTACAGTACTGACAGCATCCCCCTGAGTTCCAACCCAATAGTGGGAGACTTCAGGAAACACAAATTGATAGCAATCTGAACTTTGACCACAAAGTTTCCACAGTGGTAAGGACAGCTTTATATGTAGTGCACCTCATAAGCAAGGGCATAGCATCCAGGTCGAGGGATGTTACAACTTCACTGTACTTGACCCTCAGACCACTAATAGAATATAATGCAGCCTTTTGCATTATACCTCACAGACACCTGCAGCAGCTATGGAGACCTCAGAGGTTTCTCACTAAGAAAATACAGGACTCCAAACCTTGACCTACATGGACAGGCTGAAAGCCCTGTCACTTTAGTCTATATCTTATAGGCTGCTGACAGGTGACTTCTGCCTGGCCTATAGGGCAATCTCCAACCCTGCCCTAATGGAAATGCTGCACATTCGCAAGTCAAACAGCTCAAGAGTCACTTGCTCTAGTAATACCAACCTAGCTTGCGACATTAACAGACCATGTTGGGACACTGATGCTTTTCTAAACAGACTCCCTATTCACGTAAAATAAAGTTCCTCACTGACCCTATTCAAACACAATCTACATAACTGGATGAGAGACCACAAATTCACCCCCTGGAGTGACACCCATATCCTTTATAGACAGGGATAGCAGGTGTTGATCACAGACCCACTCTGTTCATAAATTTGTTCTGTGAACTACCCAAAAACGAACACATGGGGGATACCTGGGATTAACATGGCTAGAGTTGTAAAGGCTCTAGGTCCACTAGCCTGGTAACCTCCCATGAACCTAAGAAATGAAAAAAGCAAACAATTCAGAAGCTTAATAAAATCCACAAAAGCCAAGTTTGAGGCTAAAATACCCACTCAAACCAAAGACAATCACAATGCATTTTTTTTAGTTATGCTGTAATCTCAAAAAGCACAACACAGCAATGCGCTGTGATGATTGTGAATGATGTTACTTATGCAGAGACTGATGACACAGCTAAACTTACTGTTACTGGTCAATAAATTTAGTTCTAACTTTACACCCCTCCATCTGGCCCTCAAGATATACCTGAAACTGGCTCAGCTCCAGCTATCACACAAGACCAAGTCCTAAAAGAGCTATCAAAAGCTAAAAATGCTGCATCAGTGGGTTCTGACAACATCCCCTGATGCATCTTTAATAGCATAAAGCATTATTTAGCCACACCCATAACACTGTTCAATCTCAGTCCCCATAGAGGTTTTGTATCAAGCAACTGGAAAACAGCTACAGTCACTCCCCTGCATAACAGAAGACCTTCTACAGACCCAGGCAATTCCAGACCCATAAGTCTGACCAGCTTCATATGCAAAACCATGGAAAATCAATCACGACACAGGGAATCTCCAAAACACTAAACTGTCTCAATTTGGATCCATCAAGAGCAGGGCAGGCATACTCAGCCTAGTGGATTTTTTTTAAAGGTCACTTCAGCAATGGATGAAGGTAAAATGGTACACACCACATATCTTGTCTTGGCCAAAGCTTCTGACAAAATTCTCCACTCGGGCACAGTACAAAAGTTAAATAAACTGGCAATAAACCTCTATCCCTATACCACCCACAGGATTACCAACTGTCTCATAGATAGGACACAGATGATCAAAACAGGGACGTTACATCCACAAAGTGAACACAGTGACTAGTGGAGTCTCTCAGGGTTCAGTGTTGGGACCTCTCCTGTTTGGTGTTGTCTTTCCTGAAGTAAAAGCCAGTACCAAACAGTTCTTGCTAACAGTTTGCAGAGGACTACACATTAGAAGCATTCATGGAATCCCTAACTAACTTGGCAATCCTGCTGGAAAGTTTGTCTCAAATAACTGGTGTCAAAATCATGGTTGGAAACTAAATGCCAAAAAATGCATTACTGTACCCTTTGAGAAGTCATCTACCCCAGGGAACTACCACATTGACAATACACCCATAGGAGTTGACCCAGTTGTTCAGGTTTTGGGAACTTATGTGGAGAGTGACCTGACATTTCACTAACGTGTCTATTGTTTAAAATTGTAAGTGGAAAGGGATTATGATGAAATGGGGGGGGGCTCAAGAAATAAACTGGGATATTGGATGCAGGTCTTCAAGGAGAATAATAACCATGCAGAATGTTATATCATAAAGTAGCAGAAAGTAGTCCAAGGACTAAGCCAACAAGGGAATGGAGAAATTACATTCTGTTTATAATGATGACTGCAGTTAGGGGTACAGACAACAGATGAGAGGGGCTGGAATGTATTGGAGAAAACTGGTTAAAGAACCAAGATATTTGGAGCAAATAATCAGACAGGAAAATGTAACAGAATGGGAAAAAAACAAGAATTTACTTGGACTGCAGGAGAGAGATTATCTTCCCTATCAATTACTGATAAGAGTATAGGCAAGGAGAAAGAAAAAGGGGGATCCTAACAGAAAGACCAGCACTGGTAGAGTTCTTAGTAGAATCTAGAACAGAAGCTGTTAAAAAAAGAATAATTA
The DNA here is from genome assembly GCF_019279795.1 of Protopterus annectens. NCBI lineage: Eukaryota > Metazoa > Chordata > Ceratodontiformes > Protopteridae > Protopterus > Protopterus annectens. The sequence goes on from NC_056735.1 coordinate 1,173,250,020, forward strand.
GTACAGCATACAAAATATTGCAGGTTAACTATAAAAATCAAACAGATGAAGTTCGAAAGGACTGGGAAGAGAAAGTGGATAAGCAATTACAAAGAAACAAATGGGGGATACATGTATATCTACAAAGTCTATAAGATTTAAGATCTTTGCTTGGAAGTGTTTACATACATATTTTTATACCCAAAGTAGATTCCAAAGCATTTTTCCTCAGGTAGACGACAAAATATTGGAGGTGTGATGGGGAGGAAAGAGGTAACTAGGAACATATTTTCTGGGAGTGTAATGAGTTGCCAGACTTTAAAAATATTCCCTGCAGACTGCTCTGTTAGACATACAGGGTGAGCAAATTGGTGTAGCTAAGGAAATTTGAGCTGTGGTACAGAATTGGAATTGCCTAGACATAGTAAGGTCCTGTTATGTTTACTTCTGTTGGCTACCAAAAAAGCCATTACTAGAAAATGGAAATCAAAATCTAAACAAACTGTACTTGAAGCACTGATAGTTGTAAAAAGAGATAAAAGAATTGGAAGATGGATCTTTAGAAAAGGGAAGAAGCAGATTACATAGAAATACAGATAATTTGTGTGAACAATACATGCAGAATGATGTTCATAGGTTCATAGGTTGGTACTAGGCTATCAGCCCTAGGGCCTATACAAGCCTAGCCATAACAATTCCCTGGCTATTTCTTCCCACATTATTTACTTTCCTGGACCCCTGTCTAGCAGGGCGACTGACGTGATCCCTGGGGTGAATTTCCTTTCTCCCATCCAATCGTCAAGGTTCCTCTTGAAGAGGTCCAAAGAGGCACTCTGCTTGACATGTATGGGCAATCTATTCCAGAGTCTGGGGAGTCTCTGGGTCAGGAACCTATCCCTCCAGCATGTTTTGTTTATTGTGATGACAAGGTTTAGATCCCTGGAGCGTGTAGCTCTGAGGGATTGGGATTTCTTTAAGTGTAGCATGTCCAACAGCTCTGGGTTTGACATGGCCTTGTATGTTAAGCAGAGATCGCCTCTGAGTAGACGATATGTGACAGAGTATAGCTGGAGTTTTTTAAGGCGGCCAGCGTAGGGCATCTGCTTTAGGCCTGTGATTCTTTTAGTGAGGTATTTCTGAGGCCTTTCCAGTTGTTGCAGATGTCTTGAGAGGTACATACCAAATGGGGCGTTGTATTCTATAATGGGTCTAATGAGGGATGAGTACAGTGGGACAATGACCTCCTTTTTTCTGGATGAAAAGCCCTTCGTGATGAGGTGTGCCACATAGAAGGATTTCCTGACTGTTGTGGCGATGTGGTTATCGAAGGTGAGACCACTGTCCACCTGTGTCCCTAAGTCTCTTATCACACTTTCTGTGTTTAGTGTACTGCCACCTATATGGTAATTCATGGATACATGTTTTTCCCAAAGGGGATAACAATACATTTCTTGGCATTGAGCTTGAGCCCATGGCTTTGGCACCAAGCATCTGTTTCTGTAAGGCCCTTTTGTAGAGTATCCACATCATTTGGGGATTCAATAATGGCTCCCAGTTTGCAGTCATCTGCAAACTTGGTTAGCCAGAGTCCCTTAGTGTTGACCTGTACTTCAGAGAAGTAGATGCCAAACAAGAGCGGCCCCAGGACTGAACCCTGAGGTACTCCACTTGTCACTTGTCTGGAGCTGGATTTGGAGTCGGCTACTTTTACAGTGTGGGTTCTATCAGTAAGCCATTTAGCAACCCATTGGGTGACATAGGGATTAATGCCCAACTTAGTAAGTTTATCTATGATTCCAGAGTGGGGGATGGTGTCAAAGGCCATGGCAAGATCTAGATAGGCTGTGTGGACCACCTTACCCTTGTCCATGGCTCTGGAGACTGATTCAAAGAAGTCAATCAGGTTCAGGAGACAAGATCGGCCCTTCACAAACCCAAACTGGGTGGGGTCCAGCGTTTGAAGGTTGCCAATGTCTTTGTTTATAAGTTCCATGATAATACACTCCATGGCCTTGCAGATAAGGCTTGTCAGACTGATGGGACGGTAGTTTCCGGGATCCAAGGTGGATTTCCCCCCTTGTGGATTGGGATAACTGTAGCTCTGCGCCACTCAGTGGGCACGAAACCTGAGGTGAGGCTATGATTAAACATGACACTTAGGTGAGGTGCCAGTTCATATTGTAGTTCATGTAGTACACAGCCCGGGATGTCATCTGGTCCCATGGATGCTGTATTCTTGGCTTTAGAGAGAGTGCGTTTTGTACCTGTGTGGCCGTTATTACTGGAATTTGGCAATCTTCCGGTATTGAGATGGGCCATTTAGGGGGTGAGAGGGGGTGAAGTTGGCACTGAATCGATCTGCCAGGATATTGGCAATATCCTTTGGATCAGTATATTTAATGCCATTCTGTTTTAGCTCAGAGCAGATCTGAGCATTGCCATTTAGATTATTGACATAGTTATAGAATGCTTTGTGGTTATCTTTGGCAATTTTATTTTCGTAACTAGCTTTGGAGGATTTTATGAGGCATCTCAGTTTCTTACTGAGGCAAGTAAGGGAGTCTTTTGCATCCTGGGATTTTCCTCTTTTCTGCAAAAGTTTCTTCCTTTTGTTGTAAAGTTTGTTTATGGCAGGGGACCACCAGATTGGCTTCCTTTTTTTGGATGAGAGCATTTTGGTTCTATTTGGGATGGCACGATTCATGCATGAGTGGATGTGCTCATACAGTGCCTTAGTGTAGGATTCAGCAGTTGAACTTTCAGTTCCCGTCTGCATGGGTGTTATGAAGTTTGTCACTTCTGACTTGAGTAGCATGAAGTTGGCTTTGGAGAAGTTTTTTATGGTGGTTTCTTTACTGGGGGGTGGGGGGTGGGATGTGAATGTTAAGGATGATTAGCTTATGGTCAGACCTGACTAACGAGGGGGTAACCATAGGTATGGAGCATTGATTTCCTATGTTGGTAATGACCAGGTCTAGGATATTGGAGCCCCTGGTGGGACTATGGATTAGTTGATCCAGGGCATTGGAATTTATGAATTCCAAGAACCGTTGTGCAAAGGTGTTGGGACATGAGTAGTTTTCCCAGTTAATGGCAGGGTAGTTAAAATCACCCAGTATTAGGGTGTTTGGTTCTATCTTAATATTTTCCAGTTGTTTAGAAAGGTGTAGTGAGAATCTTGGGGTATGGTGGGGGATCTGTAGCAAGCTACAATTTGGATTGCAGTCTTACCTAGTGTTAGTTGCACTTGGAGAATTTCAGACACATTGTGTTGGCCAACTAGCCTGGTGGTGTGAATTATCCTTGTTGAATATTGACACTCCTCCACCTTTAGTGTTCCGGTCCTGGTTTGGTGGCTGAAAAGTGTGGTAAGAGTTGTAGCCTGGTATTGCAGGGGTGCTCTCTGGAGCCTTGAACCAGGTCTCAGTTACTGCACAGATATCAATATTCTCCATTTTTAGGAGCGCCTCGAGAGAGTGCATTTTGAGGTTTAGACTTCTAGCATTGAGTAGCATTACCTTCAGATTTTGCATGCTTGTACCTGTTACGGTGGTGGTTTTGTCCTTTGAAGTTTGCCTAAAAAAGGCACTATAGGGGTGGCAAGAGCCTTAGCCAGTAACCTGAATCCCAGGGGCGACGGGTGCAGACCATCTCTGGCAAAGCATCGTGGTCTGTCAATCATGTCATCAAGAGGAGGAGTGTGGTTTAACAGAAGGTAGGAATTGAGAGATGTATGTAATGAACTGTAAGGCAGTTGTTATAAAAGAAAACGTGTAAAGCACAATAGGTGTAAATGGAAAAATGTTAATATGGGTGCTTTTCATTTCTATTAATGCATGTGTGCCTATGTCTTAAGCGATATTTTAACAAAGGTGCTTAATAAAATAGTCCATTCGTGGTTAAGTACGAAGTAGCATGGCTTTAGATTTGCTGATTTTTACAGTGATCTGTTTAGCTTAAAGAATAGGGAGAAGTGAGGTGAGATATCCCTATAGGCTGAAGATAGACTCTTGGGAGATGGATCAGATCTGCTGACAATTAAGTCGTCAGCATAATATGCAATATTCTCCCATATGCTAACTGCAAGCCCCTATCAATGAAGATGGTATATAACAGAGCCCCAGGATTTGATTTTTGTGGAACTCTTCTGAGCAATTTAAGTAGGATACTGTGCTGTTTAAGCATACTATCGGAGAACAGCTTACTACATAATCTACAGAACCATGCAAATTATACCCACTCTATGATCATTAACTAAGGCTGTTAGCAGTAAACTGTAAATGGCTTCGGGAAAATTCACTTCTAGACGGTGTTTCAGAACTTTACTTCTTCAAAACTGCACTACAGTTAACTACAGTCGGATAGATAAGGAGAGCTCTTGAGCTTTCAAAGCATGCGTTAGACCACAGCTCCTTTTGGAAAATGTAAGAAGTGGAAGCATAGCTGGTAACAAGTGACTTCTTACCTTGAGAGAGCTCTGAAAAGTATGCAAACAAGGGCTGATTACCCTCCAGTGGAATGGGATCCCCTCCCTAGACAGTGTTCTCCAACCCCCAGTTCCACTGAACCACCCCACATATCACTTACATAAATTACCTGTCTCCACCCACCTCTTTACATAAACTACTCCCACCTTAAAGGTATATTTGTATTTTACCCTACTAGTCATCTGCCCCCTATACAATCACATCTACAACGCATTTCACCTTCATTATTCTACCAATTGCAACACAATCATAAGTGCACTATCTTTTTACTCATTTCCTTCAGCATAATTTCTTGCAGACTCTCACCACCCCACTCACTCCTCATCTCTCTAAATCATTCCACTTTCACACCTCTCTCAACGTTCCTTCAAGAGTGCCCCGCTATACACATTACTTTCATCTGAACAGTTCTCATTTCACTCACTACACTACTCACTCTCTCCTTCATAAAATCCATCTTCCACTACTATCACCAAACACGTTCCATACACTCTCAACAACATCTGACTACCCACCTATTAACTACACTGCATCTAGTCCTTCAAACATCTTACCAAATCTTCACCCATTCTACTCACAATGCTATGAACTCATTTACTACTTATTTACACACACACACACACACACACTATACTGTCTACCTCACTACCTACCCAGTTACTCTCATTCCAAATCTCATCTCCATCCCCTCCCCTTCCAACACTACATCACAGTACCCTCCCCTTCCAACACTACATCACAGTTCCCTCCCTAACTAGATTTCCTTATGTGTACAAATCTATACTCTCGGTATATTAAAAGGTCAGGAACACGGCCGGCCTTAGGCATAGGCGAACTAGGCGACCGCCTAGGGTGCCGTACAGACCGGCCTCAAAAGGGTGCAATTCGGACCGGAGTTCTGTTGTGACTACCCCTAACCGGGAAAAGCCGAAGAGACAACTACAACATTTATTTTTTTTTAATTTCACCGCCGCCCATACAGGCTAGCAATTGCACCCTCCCTGGACTCAAAAGGGCACAATTTACTGACCGGAGTTCTCCCGTGTGACGACCCCTAATCGGGAAAAGCCGAAAAACAACATTTTTTTCTTTTATTTCACCACCGAGAGGCTAGCAACAACTGTGCCCTCCCCCACTTAAGCAGGACGCAATTTACGGACCGGAGTTCTGCTGTCTGACGAGTCATAAGTCAACACTTGTCGTAAGCCTGTCAGCGAGACTACTGCTGCGCCCAAAGTTTCTTACTGACAGGTCAGACTATTTTTTTTAAAGCTGTCAGTACACAAACATGTCTAATAGGTATAATCATTATATGGAGAGAATGGACAATTGCACAATTAAAAGCACCTATGATATGCTTTTACTATTTATTTAGCAGGTCAATATTTTGTTACTCGCCTTGTAGTCCTGCTTTCGCCCTACTGAGAGGTTAATCCAGCTATGATGCCAAGTCACGAAATAAACCAGGTAATAAAAAAATATTTGGAATGATGGAGGATTTTTATACAATATTTATTTTATTGTATGAATACTACTGAATGGTGCAATTAATTCATTATTGAATTCTTCATACGTCTCTGTTCTACACTTATAAATGACTTTGCTTTAACAGATGTTTTGTTCATTGTCATAACAACTTTGTATATATGACTATGGAGTTTCTTTTTTTTTCTCATGAAAAGGGGTTTTCATTTTCAGTCGGACTTTCCCAACAAACAGATGTAAATAAAATAGAAGGACAGATAGATGGATAGATAGATAGATAAGCAGGCAGATAGATAAATGACACCATTATATTATATATACAAACACGCAGGCAGATAGATAAATGACACCATTATATTATATATACAAACACACACACACACATATATAGGTGGAAATACAACACTACAAAATCTCATTGGCTGTACTTTTATTGTTTTGGATGCAAATTTAACTTATATAGGTTCCTCAATGCGGCTTCTTATGTGTTACACAGGGGCAGCAAACCCCAGGGCTAGAAGACACGGTGTGGGGGTGGGGTCAATACTTATCTAACAGCGTGAAATCTTTAAATTAGCAACAGTAATTACAGGCCACATCTTCAGGCGCTCGTCCTAGCAGGCAGTCCTCAACCAGTAAACACAATGAAAATGCTCTTTAGAGAGTATTTGCATCTCCTGCAGGTAAAATTGTGATGCAAAGTCTTGGTCAGAATTAAAGTAATTCCTCTTAGATTAGTTTTAATCACTTGGTGTTTATTTGTATTGGGTAAGTGAAGTGCGTCAAACTCTTTTCAGCCATGACGCAGAAATCGGTAAAGAAAACATCAATTTTCCCTTAAACAGAGTATTTATCTTTTTCTTCAAGTAACGGTGAGTTCGGATGGAGTTGTATATTAAGTAGCGGTTCGTGTCAAGGATTCAATCCCAGCATGGAGCGTGTAGGCGGCTTACACCCTCTCCTATAAAATTCTTAATTTCCGTAAAATGCCTTTGTCCGATTTGTCGATCTCCACCCAAACCCTTGCCCATCCACTCCAGATAAACCTACCCCCCCCCTTGCAATCCAAATAACCAACCCACAATTAATAGGCCAACTAACTCTCTCCTGGCCTGTCACCTCAACATTAGAAGTATAAACAACAAGGTAAATGAACTGCATGATCTCCTCACTGTTCACTCCCCTGAGATACTCTGTTTATCTGAAACCTGGTTAAAACCTAACACCACAGACAATGAGGTCTACCACCTGGGTATAACATACTCAGGCTGGATCATGCTTCCAGGAAGGGGGTGGGATAGCTGTTCTCTATAAATCTAATTTAAATGTCACTAGTGAAGTTATATAACCACCTCAAAATGAATAACTCTGAGATTCTTGCCACCAAATTGCAACTCAATAAAAATAAATGCATCAATATCATCTGTATGTACATTCCCCCAGGAAATAATATATCCACACTCAAAGACTCCCTTCACTGGCTATCATGTAACTACGTCTGCACAGACATCGCTGTGAACATGGAAACGGAGTTTAAAAAGATCAGTTCTGAGGGAATTGTCTCAGTACTTTGCTTTTTCTGTACGGACGTTTTGTCTTCTGAGGCCATTTTCCTCTCCAGGTGCATGCACATTGCACGGGCATACGAAGGGGTATGTTTTTTTTTATATATATATTTTTTGGAGTACTGGTAGTGAAATGTGCTTGCGTAGTGAAACTACCTGGAGTTCACTGGCAGAACAGCTGTAGCACCTGTTTTGACGACGTACGTTTTCATATGAAAATGTGTTGCAGTCAAGAAGGAAAACCATTGAAGTTTCAAGTTTACATATATTGTGCTGTTTTTGGGAAGGGAGCTAACTGATAGGCATATCAAATTGCAAATGTTCTATAATGTCACTGTATAAGCACGTAGTTTGTCTTTATGTAGCTAAAAAGATGTGCGCATGCGAAATGTATATCGTGCATTAAAGATAATGCATGCGTGCACATTTGTAACTTAACAGAGATATCTCTTCCAGTATTTTTACAGACTTGCTGTAGTAGTTTAAGTGTATGCTTCTGTTGTCAGTAAAGATGGGGAAATTTTGCATAGATTTCTTTAATTGGATGAAAGTTTAGGAAAAACTGTCAAACTATAATCTTACAGTAGCGTGTGGTTTTGGTGGAATTAATATTGGTATTGTGTGTTTGAATATTTACATCTTCAGGTTTATTTAACTCATGTTTTTAATTTTCTGTTATTGGTGAGCTACTTCCATGTAGAAGAGGGGTTTGTGTTTGGAGCCTGCTAATTAGTGAGTATTTCTTTTCAAGAGATTTGAAAAGATTTTACTTTTGGGTATCCTTCCTACAGGAGAGCAGCTTTCTACCGGAGTGCTAGCACGGATTTTTCCATGGTTACCATGCTAAGCCTTTTTATTTCTTTTGCTTCTTCACATTTGTCAGGCATGTGAATTTGGTAGAATGGCAGGTGTTTTTTTATCAATGACATGCCATTTCAAGCTTTTCATTTTGTAGACAGCAGTGAGGTTTCTTCTTGAAGTTAGTAAAATAAATACGGGCGTTTCTCTTTTGCAATTGTCAGTTTTATTTAATTAGTAATTCTTATATTTCCAACATCCATAATCATGTAGTGCATAGAGTTCCACTCTTACACTCCAAATACAGTTAAGTTACATCCTGCTTCAATACTATGCTAGTGTGAGACTCAACCTTAGTAACGCTTAGAAGGTGCTGTTAACCTCAGGTCTGGCATTAAAGTTGACAGTGCCAGACAGCAAGGAGCAGCAGTGGGACATGAAACAGCTTAGTTTTGACTCCCATTTCTTTTTGCTGACTACTACATTACAAGCACTCTTGGGTCTGAATAGAGGGATGACATGGGGTTCGAATAGAGAGATGATAAAATCAGCAACCAAAGAAGAGCAGTATTGCTGGAATTGAATTCATTTTCAATTCGTGGTGAGCACCTTCATGAGTTGGAACCCTGTTTTACAAAATCTCACCAAGACGACCCTGATGCATGCTATGTAACATGCAGTCTATGTATCATGGGCAGAAGTAGGTTAAAAAAATAAGAAAGAACACCTGGGTGCACAAGTCCCATGTTAAAAAAAAATGTCCAATCCTGGCATGTGGACTAATGCAAGGAGTGGAAAAAATGACAGTGTTGAATCCTCAAGACACTGAAAAATTCCTTCAGTGGAGTTGGGCCATGCCCGGGGGGGCACCTGTTGTAGAAGGAAGTAGTAGTCCACAAAATCTGACAGGTCAGAAAATATAAAGAATAAAATACAGAATTTTTTGAAAGGTATAACAAAAGAAATAGACGTCAGAAAGAGAGAGATCTGATGTGGTGCAGTATTTATGCAGAAGATAAATCCAAATTAATCAATACAAAAAAGTAGATCCAAAGTTATTTGAAGAGAAATATAGGCAAGGCACCCAGATATAGATGGAGTGCTGATATTGCATTGCCCATATGATTGTTGATTATTTGGTGCATTATAAGGGCGATGCGGGTTCTGCACTCCTGAGTATGTCCTTTGTATGAATGCCTAGTGACTATTAACTTGTTAGTCATTTCCTATTGCAATATTACCAACTTACCAATTTTTTAATGCACTATAGGCAATTAATTCTTCAAGGAAAGCAGGCACTGAATTTGTCAATGAAACATTGATATATGAAGATGTTTTGCCGGTAGCAACTTCTTCATTAGGTACGAATTTCTTTAATGTGGAATTCAGATGATTTTACATCTGCAGAGATTGTGAGTATGGAGTAATATTGGTGGATTATAATGACAGAAGTCTTGAGTGGCCTTTTATGGTTGAAAATTTCTGAAATGGGTAGTTATTGGTTCATACATTTTATTTCATTGCTTATTAAAAGAATGTTTATAACTACAAATTTAAAACACTTTCTAACAAGTGGTGTTGTATTATTGGAGACTAGAATGATAATTAAATTCAACAACTTGAAGCCATATGGGTTGAATCAGGAATTGGGTATATGAAATATTTAAATATTATAGATTTTCACCAGATATATGCAAGTATTTATATATTTATTAATCAATACGTCATATTTGTGATAATATATTATTTATTTATGCATTTGTAAGTTATGAATTTGTAATATGTAATGTATTTATTTAGGCATTATAATAGGATTTAATTATTATATTTTTCATATGAATTGGTTCACCTGATATATTGTTGGATTTATTTGTTTAAATGATGTCTATATGAAGAAGATTGAGCGTGTGCATATATATTTTTTGCTTGAGATCACTTTAACTTGAATTGTTCTCTTAATGATCCAGCATCACTTGATTAATTGAATAATTGGTTTAAAAATGGTATATTAAGATGATGCTGAAACTAATTGAATTGTGATCCTTGAAGGCGAACTGCCGAGGTACCAGATCGTTCATTAAATATTTTTACCAGTGGAAGGAGGCTTTTGTGGTGTGTATTTCATTGATTTTCCTATTCCGTATGCTGTGGTTAAGTGTACTGCTTATGCTGAGTCTGTTTTCATTGTGAGAATGTATTGTTTAGCAAATGGCTACCTGTGTTTGTGCTATTTTATTTCAATATCTGTAATGACTGTAGAAGCAAATAACAGAACAGTATACATGGTAACTGGTGAGAAATAACCAAATAATGGAACACTGGAATGGCTGCTGCTGGGTGGAGGGGGTTGCTGCAGGAGCGGCTGCTCTGGGGGGCAGTATCGTGCCGCGGTGGTACAGTGGTTGCATTGTTGCCTCACAGCAAGAGGTTCTCTCATTCGATTCTCAGCTAGTGTGCAGGGAGTGCCTTCTGTGTGGAGTCTGCATGTCCTCCCCGTGGTTGAGTGGCCTCCGAAAGACATGCGTAAATGGGCATGCCTTCACTGAAGGTTGGGCGTCGGGCTGGCAACTCGGCACCATAAAAATCTACTGCCAATCATTAGCGGACCGGAGTTCTGCTGTGACAACCCCTTACCGGGAAAAGCCGAAAAGACCAAACAACAACAACCGGAGTGGCTTTCATGGGGAGTGACCCTGTGGATGTGGCTCAAATAGTTGTGTTTCATGACTGTTGTATGGGTGGGGCTTAAGGGGCACCAGGAGCACTACTTCGCCTAGGGTGCCATTTCGGCTAAGGCCGGCCCTGGTCAGGAATAAGTCAGTCACCAAAAAACAAGTGTCTTTACAACTCCACCCATCCCACTTTCATTCTGAAATTTAATGGAGATATTCACCCAAACCCCGACTCCACGCAATGCCCATCCACCATAGCCACTCCCTAGGTATTCAACACTTCCAAAATAATTTTCCCCTCTTCTAATGACACTAACCTTACTCTTTCAACATTAATCTCAGAAGCATCTGCAACAAAACTCAAGACACCCATGCATGCCTAGCTTTTTACTCCCCAAATATTCTAGTTGCAACAGACACCTGGCTAAAACATGAAACTACTGACAAAAATCATTCCCCCAAGCTTCATCATACACAGAAAAAAAAAAATCAACAGAAAACATAAAACAGGAGACATGACCTTTATAAGAACACATTAGAAATAATCCCAACCTAGTTAAATGTCCCAAAATTTGATAATGCTGAACTTCTGCTTTCTCACCTAAAAGTCAGTATCTCAGCAGAACATCTCCCATCGGGCAATAATATTATCAAAGCAGAAAATATCCTATACTGGATATCAAAAAACATCCCTCCACAAAACCTGCAGCAACTCTAAAAACTCTATACATTACTTAAATGGCTTCACCCAACTAAAACTCCCTCTCCAGACTAAACAAAACACCAGAGAAACCATTCTGGACTGAATTCAGGAAAACAAAACCTATAACATATCATCTGGATGTTTACCTGACACTATCAGTAACCACTTTCCAACCTATGCAGCAAGGCAACAACACGGCTCACACAAACAAGTTATCTACAATCAAATATGTAATGTCACCAAATTTGCTAAAGAGACATTTATTTCGACTCATCCTCTACAACAGGAATGTTTAAGAGCAATGCCCCTGGACGAAGCAATTACTCATTCCAATACACCTTCATAAAAATTCTAAATTAGCACCAGAAGGGACAAAAAGGGTATAAATCTAATACAGCACCATTGTTAAAAAAAAAAAAAAAAAAAAAAGAGATAAAACAGTTCATACTACAAAGAGACAAAGCCTGGAAGAAATGGTACAAAAACAAAACATACAAAATCTTAGACAACTCAGATACCTCACTATGTTCACCGTTAAATCAGACAAGAAATCATTTTACAACAACCTCCAATACAAGGACCAAAATCAATCCTTGGTCACGCCCAAAGAACACCCTTGCTGTACCATCATACCCTGTTCTACATGCCTAAAGAACACCCTTGCTGTACCATCATACCGTGTTCTACCACCAACACGGATTCCATCTCCACTCAATCTGACACTCATTTTATCCTAACAGTTCTTTTCCCGATCGATGACCACCACCTCCAGTTTCCTCACAAGAGTGTGCCTGGCACAACTCATTCTTTCATTATCGTAGTACACTATATTTTGCTTTCTCTATGCATTTGCACTTAGTCATTTAGGTTTCGTCATACCCCAACCTTAACTATTAAAAATGTACTTAGTAAACTAAAACCATCAACTCTGGCTGCTGCTAACCTTTCCACTGAATATCTAAAAATTGCTGTAGACACAATAGCTTTCCTTGTCTCCATTCTGCTCAACCAGTCAATAAATAAGACAATTATGCAACCTCCATCTGGAAAAAATCCATCATAGAACCCCATAACGCTACTAATCTTGTCACTTTTGTACAATATGCTGGTGATTCAACCCTTATCTGCTCTATCCAATTCATTTGAAAATTACAGGAGATCACCAAACACTCTCACTGCCATTGCTTTTTCTCAAATAAAAAATATATATACTACTCACCCCAAAACAATACCATAACAATAAACACACATTTCATATGATTTCACATATTAACCATAAGAAACAGTTAGTCAAACTAATGTATTTGGAGTCATAATCAAAAACAGCCTCGAGTTTGATTATCAAATACTTACCAAAATGTTGTTGCCCCTCTATAGTTTCAAGCAAAACCTGAGAGATACTGCTAGTATTACCTTGGCATCACCTTACCTCTTTTCCTTCACTATAAATGCTTCTCTCATTTTTTTTAAAACATCAAACACTATCCATAAAACTAAACTGGCCTCTTGCAATGACAAAGTAGCTAAGTTTGCAACTAAACTCCCTAACAAAACATATCATTTTGTTATACTAAAATAATTAAACCATGTCAAACTCCCATACAAACTTACTACACACAGCTACTCAAGGCCCATACCCTCCTGTATTCTCCTGATAAATACCCAGCATTTCAGTATACTCTACTGTACTATATTCCTACTAGTTCATCCTACTATGTATCAGTAAATCATTCAACTTACTGGAGATTTTATCTAACCCCACTGTGTCAGACTTCTGGAATAATATCTCAGCATACATAAAACAGAAAAGACAAGACTAACAGATTCAAAACTTTGCTTTAAGAGCACATAAACCAATGCTGGCTCTGCTCTTCCTGCTCATCTGGATAAGTCTTCTTCCCAGATCTCTCTCACAACCAGTAGAAGTCTAGAACCTCTCTGCTTTCTAATTCACCTACTCTATTTTACCTCATAAAATCTCATTAACTCTTAAACTGTCACTTTCTCACTCTCCTCTTCCTCCCCCAATCACTAGCCAACCCCCACCCCTGCATTTCATATAATTTCATTGACTTTCCTTTTCTTTCATTCTTAATGTTAAATCCAATTACTGCTATCTGTATTTCTAGTTACTACAATCCACAAAAATACACTTGGCTCTATTCTTTTAACTTGCATGTGCTGAACAGGTGTATACTATTTCTTTTTGCATTTTATTCTCTAGTGATGCTTATCCAGTATATGTACATTTCTTTTATCGTTTCCATTACAAGTACTCCCTTTATTTTCATGTAAGAATGTATACTGTTCTTGTAAAATGTACTGCACACAAGTAAAAATGTTTTTACTTTTACGTAATGCTCGTGATTTAACTGTGGAGCTTTTCTCTCAAGGCCTCTGCTGAAAATGAGGTTTTGCCCAGTTGACTTTCCCAGTTAACACAGAGATACAAATAAAGGCCCTTTAGTAACAGTTGCTGTGATGCAAACATTTTACTAGTCTTCTACAGATATAGCCCAGTAAGTGACCCTTTCTCCATGCTATAAATAAATAACCTTGGATAGGTACAGAACTGTACTTTTAGTACCCAGGGGTGGGACTGTGCAGGTGTGGGTATATCTACAATGACTGACAGCTGTTAATATGTGTTATCACCACATTAAAATGAGGAATGATCGACAAGGAAATATACATACTGACTGTCACATTTACATTAAAAATGACTAATGTATGCAAGTCAAGAGATGGCACTGAAGTACTTGCATGTAAATGCTCCGACTGATGTTACCCGTTTCCAATTACTCAATAAAACCAAAGCAACTCACACAGCAGTGTGAGGACATGCCTTTTTTTTCTAGCACAACTTTTACTTTTAGGCAGATGTATTTTATAAGAAAAAAATGTACTTTACAGTATATGTGCAGCAGAAGTAATGTTTCTTAGCAAGACGTCAAAACATTTTTTTAAAGGCATTCTCCCTTATGGCACTGTAGTTACGTATACTTTTTGCAACAATGTGATTTGTTTAAAAGTAACTCTAAGTTTATTAAGAATAACATATTCATCCAAAGCAATATTAAATATGAGAGCAAACATTTAAGAGTCATACCTAACTCAGTGCAGCTGAATGTGACAGCAGTTACTAACAGATAGTAGGTAGTTGAGAATTTTTTTTCCTATAAATTATATATATATATAAATGAGAGAGAGAGAGAGAGAGAGATATGTACAGCGAGTCACTAGCAAAATCGGCAAGGACTAACAGATAGTAGGTAGTTGAGAATTTTTTCCCTATAAATATATATAAGAGAGAGAGAGAGAGAGAGATGTACAGCGAGTCACTGACAAAATCGGCAAGGAGTAAGAATCATGCAGCCACACACTATTCTACAGAATGTGACAACATCTGAAGTCTAAAACAGATGACAACATTGCCCCCTTCACAGCACCACTGTCAGGCATACTTCATTACTAGCAAGCACTACATTCCAACTATAATTACATTATGCTATAGCAATGCTCACAGGTGCTACACGTGTACTACCTATTCCTCTTTACTCAGGACAGCCTCTCCTTGAGCTGTTACGTCCTGGGAAAAACAAAAACATAACAGATGTCCTAAGATTTTAGGATAACAAATATTTCCTAAATTTCAACTAAGAGCTGCATAAACGTATTATTTTTATATTAAGTCACCTTAATATTATATGAAACTACATTAGCAACCCAAATTCTACAAGAATAAACATTTGTTTTGACAAGTTGACACCAGTCTTTTGCAATGATCGGGGATATTATCTGCCCTGCAAAATACCAAGCTTCGATGCAAAATGTACTACTTTGGGCATTTAAAAAGGTGGCAACACCATGCACATACATTTCCTGTCACGTACACACATCTGCGGGCATATAATGGGTGAACCAAGTACAAGACACATATATAGACTTCTTTAACACAGAAGTGGCAAATGCACTGGCTCTTGGAGCAACATACCTTTTCAATATACACACCGACATCATGACAAAAACAGTATTACCCCTATCCAACCTTGCTACCCAAATATCAAGCAGATTTGCCAGCTTACCTCCCAAGTTCCCTTAGCGCCGGGATCATGGAGGCCATCTCTAGTCCTTGATCTGTCATTTCTCTTTACCTCAGATGCATTACTGTAGACAATGTCAATCTACTAAAACAAATCCAAACCCGCAAACACTTCCCACTTTCCCTACTGAATTTCTGAAACTTTGTACTACGGCGGGATGTTGTGATCATTACGGCACCTCGTAAGAGCCTAACGTCCTCAATTACCGAACGCGCATTTCGAAAGGTATGGTGCAGCGATTGTAGCTTGAGCTGTCACGCATTCAAGGAGAGTTCTCAACCAATCGCTGAAAAATCTCAAAAGAATCAGGGACATTCTATAAATATTGCTATTATTAAACTGAGACAACGACAGAATAAGAATTAACATAACATTTTCTGAAGTACACAAGAAACCTATATCTGTAATTATTGTCATTATTTATTAAGGCTGTTCTTCAAGGCATCAGTTTTAGGAGGGATTAAGAGGGCAGACTTAAAATCTTAGCATCAGGGAGGTCCCTGAAATTTAGGAACAGTTGAGAGGTATGTTGGGGAGTCATACATGTCAACCTCTTAACCCAATGATTAGTGGCAAACACAAAAAACGGGGAATAAAAATTCAGAACTAGAGAGGATTTTAAGTATTGCTCTTAAACTTAGAAAGTTGGTAGCATAACAGGTTCTGCGTAAGCATTTTCAGAATTATATTGCGTCGGAAACGCAAACTTCTGTCATTTACTGACAGTGAACGTCAGAAAATCACTAATTTTATAAGGAACAAATTAAAATGTATGACGATAATAGGGAAATTCTGCGCAACCACGGGCATTTAAGGTGCGTGCGTTTGGAAGCATATCGCTGAATTAAGACCACATGTCCATCCATCCTCAACCCCTTTTTCCCATTTTGCACATGGGGTCGGGGTGTCAATTCAACAGTGGCAATCATCTCGAGCCAAGGTTTACACCGCCAGTGGCTAGCCCTGCCGTAGAAGTTCATCGTGCGGTGCTACTCAAATGTATTGCAATAAAAAGGGAGTTAAGCACTGCCAATATGCGGGCATAATAATTTGTGCTGTTCTGGTAAAATATTCGAGCGTGTTGTGCGCTATTTTCAGCCGCAATTTTTGTCGTACATTTCACTCGATTGACTGCCGTGTGAAGCCCACTACCCCTCTTTTTTTGCGTGATGGGCAGCTGTCCAACCTACAACAACACCGCAAAAGGTCTGATATTTTAGGGGAACATATTTCCAGTGTTTCTTTAAAACCTGCTTTTGTCATAAAGCAAGGTGACCAACGGTTCCATGTTTTCCAGGACAGTCCCAGTTTGGAAGTCTCTGTCCTGGAATCCCAAACATTGTCTTTGGGACACAGAAATGTCCCAGGTTAGACCGCTCAGTCTGAATGGTGACTTGGCTTCCGAGGGTGGCCAGCCCCCCCTGCTTTCCCATCCTAAGCAGCTCTGGGGACTTTACGATTTTTCGGGGATGCCATTGGGTATGGGGTAAGGTCGGATGCCTTTGCCCTGGCAGGAGCCTCCCAGGCCCTGCTGCCATCAGTCAGTCACTCCCTCAAGGACTCCCGTCATGTTGGGGGGGGGGGTTCTGCTTGACTGCACTCACCCAGGTAGGAGCTCTCCAGGCCCTACACCCATATGTCTGGCGCTCCCATACTGACTTCTGTCAGGGCAAAACCCTACAGTCTTCCCCTTCAACCTGGCCAAGAGACTTTCAACAGCCGCGGCCCCCGCATGTCAGGGGACTCCGCCGCCTGCATGTCTCCTGCAGGCTGCCAAATCGTGCTGGATCGCTCATGCCCTTGGACCCTCTCAGGGGAGCTTCCCTCTGATCCCGTCTGCTCCTCTGGAACTCCCTGCAGCCACTAAGGAGAAGATCCTTTCTCATGAAGGCTTCAGAGTCCCCCAGCTTTCCCATCTAGAGCAGCTCTGGGAACTTTGAGATTTTTCAAGGATGCTATCGGTTATGGGGTGAAGTTGGATGCCTTTGCCCCGGCAGGAGCTTTCCAGGTGCCTCTGCAGTCCACCCTGGTGCTTCCTCAAGGATTTCCATAATGGGGAGCTCTGGTGACCCCACTCACCCAGGCAAGAGGTCTCCACGCCCCACCACTGTCCACCAGTTGTTCCCTTAAGGACTTCCATCATGGGGGGTTGTGCCTGACCCTGCTCACCCAGGCAAGAGCTCTCCAGGCCCCGCTGCTGTCTGCCCTAGTGCTCCCTTAAGGACTTCCATTGTGGGAAGCTCTGTCTGACCCCCCTCACCCAGGCAGAAGATCAACCAGCCCTGTCACTATCTGCCTCTCTCCCCCTTGCAGACTTCTGTCCCAGAGGGGGCATGGTCCATACCCCCTCACCCAGGCAAGAGCTGTCCTGTACCAGTCACTTTCCACCTCTCTCTCTCTCCCTTCCAGACTTCCACTGGGACTGACCACCTCTGGGGTTCCATTTCTACCCAGGAGAGAGAGCTCTTTTCCAGGGTTACATATCTCCTAACTGCTGCCAAATCATGCAGTGTCATGCATGCTCTTGGAGACTCTCAGGGGATCTTCCCAGCCTCATGGAACTCTGCTCGGCCACAAAGCCTCAGACAGTCCCTCATCCAGATGTCTGTGACACCAGTTCTCCACTTTGCCTTACACCTAGGGCTTTCAAACTCACAGGGGAGATGGTCCTGGGTCCCCCCATCTCTACACTTTTTGTGGCACACCTCAGTCTCTCACCCCCATGGTGCCAGGCACCGACGACTGTGCATCGCTTTAAGCCTCCTGGCATGTGGCCTCTTGCCTCCTGGGTGGTGCTATTTACAGAATGGCATCCCTACAGTGCCTGGTGAAGAACGGGAGGCCAACCTGCCTGCCTGGATGCGCAATGTCATGGCTGTCCTATCTCCACTCCCATGGGGGCTGGGGGAATGGGATTGTAGACCTGGCTTCCTGGGGCAGCCCTCAAGTGTCCCAGTTTAGGTCCTGTAACAAAATGGTCACCTTGCATAAAGTGAAAACATGATTTGCATCTGTTATAGGTCCCACATACCTAACCTTTCAACTGTCCAGATTTTTGGCCTGTTGTTCATAAGTCTGATTTTCTGGCAGATCACTGGCAAATCATTCAGGACAGAAGTCAGGAAATAACAGCAAACATTTGAGTTTCAGACTCCATATCCTTCAGAAAAATGAATGCTAATGGAAACCTGTTAGGCTATCAACTTTCTAAGTTTGTAAGGGCAATATTTAAAATATGTCCTTATTTTTGGCCTTTGTCTCCCCCCCATTTATTTGTGGCTTTGTCCAGATTTCTTGGTCTAAAATGTTGAGAGGTATGGTCATGTGCATGGTTTCGTCTATATAATCCATCCCACTTTGGACATCTGAGAAGGTGGGTGGCAATCTTGGTCATACTGTGCTGACTTGTAACCACATGTTTTGCAAATAAAGTTTGAGAGGCGTGTTACACTACAACTGTGACACCCCTGCACTGGCCCTGTAATCAAGGAGCCTCAATCCTCACCACCAGCACCAGTGAGGGATGTACACATTGGGAGGATGACAAGTACACACAGAGTAAAGTACAATTTCTCTTAAGAGCACACAGAGATCACAGTCAGGCTGGGGCTGGTTTCTCTCTTTTTCTCCAGATCCCCAATAAGACTCCCCACTGGTACAGCAATAGGGTTGAGATCGCAGCTGAGTGGCCAAGTCAAAACCTCCAGCATCCTCTCTGTCCAACCAGTGCTTCATGTCCCTGCCCAAGTAGCTGACACACACACTTACACACACACACGCACACACGCGCACACACACACACACACACACACACACACACACACACACACACACACACACTTTGAGATTTGATTTATATACAAACCCACAGACACTCCTGGGGAAGGCTGGCACAGGTTTACTAGCTATGCCCCATTCTGCCCAGACTATAAGGTAATTATCACTGCCACCAGCTAGATCTTTATCAGCTACTCTAAGGCCCTAACAAAGGGTGACCAGTCCTACTGTGTACTGCTAGTATTATCCAAATGGTAAGTGTGACCAACACTAAGGTATTGGAGTGGCCTATACAGTGTCACCAAATACATATGCAAGTACTCTCAGAGCTTAAATATCTCTAAACAAACCAGCCACAATTAAAAGGTTTAAAGACAATACTCAAACAACACAGTAACTACAGAGTTCAGAATCACATGAAATATTTTAAGACAACATTGCAGGACAGTCTCAAATAAATACAGAAAACATCTAAACTAATCTAACTATATTCCTATATTCCTGTCTATCTCTAAAATAAATAATATGCCTAAATCTTACATACAGAGCAACATGCAGGCAGAAGTGCTGAGTGAATGTTTCTGGGTCCAGGTCAAGATACAAAATGCACAGACTTTCTCTGAGATAGTTTTTAAATTAATCATCAACATCACTGCTGGGTTAGCCCAGATGATATCACTCTTTGTCACCTGCCTTCAGTTCCCAGAAACGTAACAAAATTTAACATTTCTCTGTGAAAAATACATATCTCTCAGATGTTTGACTAGAACTGGAAATTGTAAAACAATTAACACTTTTACATTTGAAACCTAGTAATTATTTCTGTTTCAAGACAATAGAAAGAAACTTCTAGCTCTAGACATCCTGTCTCCTTACTGCAGTAACTAACGCTTATTCCACATAATAAACACTTTTAATTTCAGCAGATTTTTCTTGAAGTTTTGCTAGTTAACTCTGTATGTTCAAAATTCTACTATTAAAACATGCATTTGCACAGGTATATAGTTTATATACATTTCTGTTCTTTTTCAGTAGGATACACTGTGGTTACATCATAGCTCAGTACTTTACACACACTTCTGCACCAGTAATTTAATATGGACATAATATATAGTTCTCTTACATTTGTAAGACAAGCATATGAACCATATTAATATTCACAAATGACATAGAATTATTTACAAAATTCCAGCTAGCTGGGCTGGCAGCATCACAGTTCCACTCCCCTGATCGAAAACTCAAGCTAGTTTTTCAAGTGACCCTTGAGAAAAATTTCTTGAGAGGGTTGAGTATATCTGGGAATACCTTACTCCATTCCCTGTCTTGAGAGCCCATCTGCGTTGGCATTGCTAACCCCATTGTGGTGCTCACTGTCATATCATATGCATGCAACCCTAGGCTCCACCTTAGTAACTTGGCATTTTGCTGGCTGGCTCGATGTAGCCATGTTAAGGAATTGTGGTCTGTAACTACAGTGAATTTCCTTCCATACAGATAAGGCTGAAGTTTCTACAGTGCCCACACTATCGCTAGGCATTCCTGTTCTACAGCTGCATAGCATTCCTCCTTGGGTTGGAGCCTATGACTGAGATAAACCACTGGGTTCTCTTCTCCCTCTGAAGAAACCTGGCTAAGTGCAGCTCCCACCCCATGGTTTGAAGCGTCCACCTGCACAACAAATTATTTGCTGTAATCTGGACTGGCTAACACAGGGGGTCCTCCCAAAGCTCCTTTAAGCTTCTGGAATGCCTGTTCACATGCTGGGGTCCACACTACCTTATCTGGCCTGTTTTTCCTTGTCAGGTCTGTGAGGGGAGCAGCTATGGTACAATAACTGGAGATGAACTTTCTGTAGTACCCTGCTGTCCCTAAAAATGCCCTCACCTGCTTTTTGGTAATAGGGGCAGGCCATGTCTGAATGGCTTCCACTTTGGTGGGTTCTGGACTGATCTTACCACTCCCCGCTCTATGTCCCAGTTAGGAGGCTTCTGCCATACCCACTTGACATTTAATTGGCTTAATGGTCAACCCTGTCCTCTGCAGTCTGCCCAGCACCTCCCCTCCATGACATGCTGAAGGCGCTCTTGCCAGGAATGGCTGTAGATGGCAATATCATCTAGGTAAGCAAGGGCAAAATCTCCTGCTTCTGCTAGGATATGATTTACCAGCCTCTGGAAAGTTGTTGGGGCATTTTTCATCCCAAAGGGCATCTTTGTGAACTCATACAAGCCAAAAGGAATCAAAAAGGCTGACTTCTCTCTAGAACTGGGAGTTAAGGGCACCTGCCAGTAGCCCTTGGTAAGATCAGTGGTGGTAAGATACTTAGCCCCACCCAGCTGCTCTAGGTCTTCATCTGTCCTTGGCATGGGGTAAGCATCTGACTCTCTGTGACTATTTAAGTTCCTGTAGTCCACACATAACCTGGTGCTGTCATCCGTCTTTGGTACCAGCACCAGTGGGGAGGCCCAGGGACTGCTGGACTCCTGAATTACCCCTAGTTCCAACATTTCCTGTATCTCCTCCCTCAGAGTCTGTTTGACTCTCTCAGGCACCCTATAAGGTGTCTGTTTAATAGGCCTTTGGGGTCCTGTATCCACATGGTGCTGCACCAGGTGGGTGCACCCTGGTTTCCCAGTGAACATGTCCCCAAACTCCTGTAACACTGCTCGGATTTCTCAAACCTGGGTAGGGGATAGCTGCTGGGACATTGCTACCTCTTCCACTGAGGTGTCAGTCCAAGCCTCACTGAGGAGATCAGTCACCAGATCCCCCTCAGACTCACCTGCAATCCACTGCAAATACTCAGCACAAAGGCCTCCCTATCATGATGAGGTTTCATCATGTTAACATGGTACAATTTGTGCCCCTGCCTCCTGCCTGGCAGTTCTACCATGTAGTTAACATCACTGACCTTCCTTATCACCTTGTAGGGTCCCTCCCAGGCTGCTTGCAGCTTGTTGTGTCTGACAGGAATGAGAACCATTACCTGCTGCCCTAGAGCATACTCTCTAGCTCGAGCATTCCTGTCATACCAGACCTTTTTCTGCTGTTGGGCTTCTGCCAGGTTCTCCTGAGCCAAGCCCATGAGTTCCCTGACCCTTGTCCTGAGGTTTAAGACATATACTACAAAAGATTCCTTGTGAGATTCACACTCACCCTCCCACTCATCTCAAATCTAATATAGAGGTCCCCTCACCCTATGCCCATACAGCAACTCAAAGGCTGAAAAGCCTGTGGATTCCTGGGGAACCTCTCTGTAAGCAAACATCAGATGGGACAAATATTTGTCCCAGTCCCTCTTAAATTGGTCTGCAAATGCCCATAGCATCATCATGAGTGTAGAGATTAACCTCTCAACAAGACCATTAGTCTGGGGATGGTAGCAAATGGCCTTTAGCTGCTTCACTCCACAGTACTTCAACAGACAAGCCAGCAGGTCTGACATGAAATTGGCACCTATGTCAATTAGTATTTCTTTTGGGAAACCTACCCTGCTGAAAATATCTAAAAAAGCATTTGCCACCTTTTTTGCCTCAGTGTAGGACAGAGCCACTGCCTCAGGGTATCTGGTAGCATAATCTACTATCACTAGGATATACTTTTTCCCCATGGAACTTAGGGTACTCAGAGGCCCCACAATATCTATAGCTACCCTTTGAAATGGCTATTGAGTCACAGACAAAGGCATCAAAGGAGCTTTCACCTTGTCTCTTGCCTTGCCTACCTTTTGGCACTGCTCACAGGTCCTGCAGTACCCTGTTACATCTCTGGACATCCCAGGCCAATACAAGTTCTGCATAATATGTCTCTTCATATGTTTTATGCTCATATGACCTGCAAAGGGAATATCATGGGCTATGGCTAGAGGTGACAGACAGTAGGCTCTGGGCACTGCCAACTGCTGTATTCTCTCACCCTCTAGCCCTCCCTCAGGGGTCCACTCTCTATACAGTAACCCTTTGTCCCAGTATACAGATTCCCTTTTCCCTTGAGAATCATGTGCCTCACTAGCTACCTCGCTCAGGCCTTGTAATGTAGGGTCTGAGAGATGAGCCTGTCTCAACTCTCTCTTTGTAACCCTTTCCAGCTCCCCTTCCACAGGAAGTGTGGCATCTTCTGACAGTGGTGCCTTACTGTCAGCCTGTGTACTACTATTCACATCTGCCCTTGCAGTCACTCTGTCCAAGGGAACATCAATACCTACAAGCAGCCATGGCTCACCTTCAGTCTCAGTGCAACAGGATAGCTCCCTCCCTAAAGTAACCACTTCACAAGTTCTGGCTGCAAGTGTGCGGTCTGTCTGGGTCTTCGCCAGGCTACCAGACCCACATACTTGTCTCCGAGCCTGACTGCATGCAACTGCATGAACACATGGTACTGTATTATTAAAATCATTCCCTGTCAGGGATACCCTCAAACACATCTACTTGCTAGCTTCCTTTTCCACCCTCCCAGTCAAGGTGAACACTTGTCAAAGGTATTTGGAATGGGGTCCTTCCTAAAGCTCTGACTGAAGTATACTGCTCAAGCAAGTAGTGCTCCTCTGTAATCATTGCAGGCTTCACTATGTTTAGGTCAGAGGCTGTGTCTCTCTTAGCCATGGCCTATTTCCCATTCACTAAGATAGGATATAACCTCTTGTGGTAGTTTGGTACCTTTGTTGTCTTCAGACAACTTATTGCAGGCATTTTGTCATTCCCCACTTACTGGCTCTCCCTCCTTTTGTTCCCCACCTTGCCTCCGTGGACATCTATATTCTACATGGCCCCACTGGTTGCATTTAAAACATTTAGCCCTTGGTCCTGGATTTGTACCTGGACTAATGGCTTCCCCTGCTACTGGTGGACTCTGTTGGGGCAGTCTGGGCTGCTCACCATGGGTTGCCTTAGACCCATGAGCAGCAATGGGTGTCCCTTTCCTGTGCAGTGATGCTCCCTTCTTCCCCAACTCATTTGCAGTATTTCATTCATCTAACCAGATTCTTATGTCCTCAGGCAAAGTGCTAAGGGCTTGTTCCCTCACCAAATTAAATTGTAACTGTTATTTTAAGCCTTTTGGTTTAAGGACTTGGGCTTCAAGCCAGTTGTTTTACATTAAGTAGGTTTTTGGTCTGCACTCTTGTGGCAGGAGAGGTAGCTTACAGCCTTCTAAGTTGGGGACTGGTGGTTGAGGGCTTAGTGTCTGTTATTCTAAAAGTGCCTTAGTTCTGGTTTAAGCACTTGGGCTTCAGGCTAGTTATTTTACATTAGGAAGGTTTGTGGTCTCCACTCTTGTGGGAGGAGAGGGTAGATTCTGTCCTTCTGAGCTGGGAATTGCTGGACATAGGCTTATTGTGACTGCTTATTTGAACTGTTTCTTTCTGAAATTGGTGCACCTTGTTTGCTGTAGCATAGACTAGATTCAGACCTGCTAAATCTAGCTCTGTTTGTATAACCTGAACACTCCTCCAGGTCATCTTTTTTTTTGGAAAGGGTTCCCCTGCACCCTAGTGGCATGACTGTGCAGTTAGAACTTGTCTGATTGAAGACTGCTGGAACAGGGCTCAATTTTGAGCTTTTCTACTGGTTAATTGGTTAATTTGTTTAAATCAGTTTACTCTTGTTTGCTACAGTTATATTTAAGTGTGTATCTATTCTCCTGTGTTAAATTGACCTAAACAGAGTTTAAATATCTTTAGCATTGCTGGGTTACAGGTTTTGCTGTATCCAGATCTGTTTGTGTGATTCCTGTGTTTCCTGTATTCCATCTTGTGTTGGCCAGGGCCTGTCTGCACTTAGTGGGAGTAAGTGAACTGGTTGGAGCTGGTCTGGCAAAGGGTGTTGTGCTAAGAGTTCAGAGACAAAGATTGATTGGTCCATTCCAGTGTTTCTATTTTACTTTCGTTTTTGTGGTATTTAAACCTAGCATTTGCATGGGTTTGTGTTTGTTTGCCTTTCATGCTTGGCTGCTGCACTGTTTAAATCCTTTGAGAGGTATCTCAGTTGCATTTTTCCCTTATCAGCATGCCTGTTTAAGTGAGGCCTTCGCCTGCAGCTACTGTATTGATTTTATCCAGCCCTACTCACACCTATAGGTACTTTCCTCAGATAGTATCCACTCTACTATCTCTACCTCTCTTCCACAGATTCTGATAACCATGGAAAAACAATTTTCTA
Source organism: Protopterus annectens (assembly GCF_019279795.1). Classification (NCBI taxonomy): domain Eukaryota; kingdom Metazoa; phylum Chordata; order Ceratodontiformes; family Protopteridae; genus Protopterus; species Protopterus annectens. The sequence continues at coordinate 1,173,275,744 of NC_056735.1, forward strand.
TGGTTTCTCCTGCTAGTCTGGTTGACATGGGCATCCTGAAACAGTGTAGCAACTACCTTATGTACAAAGACTACCCCATATTACTATCACCTAGGAAGACAATATGTGAGAGATGCAATTACGTTAAGAACCTAGAATCCTTGCTGCCTCAGTCACAAGCCAGTACATCTAGCACCAAGAAGGTTGCCTGCAACCAGTGGGGCCATGTAGAATATAGATGTCAATGGAGGCAAGGTGGGGAACAAAAGGAGGGAGAGCCAGTAAGTGGGGAATGACAAAATGCCTGCAATAAGTTGTCTGAAGACAACAAAGGTACCAAACTACCACAAGAGGTTATATCCTATCTTAGTGAATGGGAAAAAGGCCATGGCTAAGAGAGACACAGCCTCTGACCTAAACATAGTGAAGCCTGCAATGATTACAGAGGAGCACTACGAACACCACACCTCTAACACTACCCACATCTGTATAACACACTCCTACATATGCAGGGGTTCTCAACAAAAACATACCTAAACAAAAGAGACCTCCAAAGCAAAAACACACACACACATCACAACCCACAGCATCAACCATCACACACAGTACACACATCTATGTCTCACAGCCTCTAAGGCCCAGCCAGAAACACAACATACTGGTCATAGAAGACTCTATTGTGAGACACACAGATGTGCCCCTTACCAGGCTAGACAAGGAGAAAGTCACGGTAAGTTGCATGTCATGTGCTAGAATCTGCCATATCATGCACTCTGTCAAGTCTCTTAGCAACAGGTACTGTTATGACTCTGTCATAGTCCATGTTGGTGTGAATGACTTGAAACGTACCTCTCTGGACTATATGAAGAGAGACATGACAGAGCTTGCTGAATATCTGTCACAAGCAGGTATGTCCCTAGCCTTAAGCAGCATCCTACCATCACCCAGAATGATGCCTCAGTACAAACAGAAAATTATTGACTTTAACAATTAGCTTAGTTTCTGGTGTCATTCCAAGGGGATCCAGTACCTGACAGCCTGCGAGGACATGATTGACAGACCACGATGCTTTGCTAGAGATGGCCTTCATCTGTCTCCCCTGGGCTTCTGGCAAAGGGTCTTGCCTCCCCCATAGTGCCTGTTTTAGGCAAAGTCATAACCACAAAATTACCAACATGAAAAATTCTTCTAAATGAAATTTAAAGGTCATGCTGATAAATGCTAGGAGTCGTAGCATGAAACTGCCCTCTTTGCAAGCATTTCTTGCCCTGGAGGATACTGACATTTGTGCAGTCACCGAAACCTGGTTTAAAGCTGTGGAGAGCACCCCAGCCTTACCAGGTTACTCATCCTACCATACTTTCAGACTCCAAATTGAGGGCTACAAAGCCAAAGGAGGTGGAGTTTCAATATTTATCAAAAACATACACACCTCCAGGCTGGTCAAAATGTATGACGCACAGGAGACACTCCAAGTGCAGTTAACTGTTGATGAAACACCTATTCAAATCATAGCTAGTTACAGACCCCCAACCATGATTCAGGACACCCACTCCACCTATCAGGACTTACTTGAATCCATCAAGATTCAACCCTCTACCCTGATCCCGGTTGACTTTAACTACCCAACCATAGAGTGGAAGAGCTATTCTAGCCCAAACATGAATGCCCAGAGAGTCCTTGACTCTTTCAATGCCAATGCGTTGGATCAGCTAGTCAACACCCCTATGAGAGGTGAAAATATCCTAGACCCAGTTCTAACCAACATGAGTAGCCACTGTAGTACCCCTACAGTGTCATCCTCCTTGGTAAGATCCGATCATAAAGCAATTACTTTTGAAGTCACCATCTCCCCTGACCCCCCCCCCCCCCTTGTCAGGGTCAAACGAAAAAAAGTTTTCCAAAGCTGACTATAATCTTCTCAGACCAGGTATAAGCAGCTTCACAACCACCATCCCTTCAGTTAGATCTAGCACTTATGTCCAAGCCTATACCAAAAAATTATATGAGCATCTATGTAACTGTATGGACTCAGCAATACCTGACAGGAACAAATCATCCTCCTTAAGGAAGAATAAACCTGTCTGGTGGACAGCAGCAATAAACAAACTCTACAATAAAAGGAAAAAAATTGCTGTCCAGGACCAAGAAGGAGCAGGCGCCAAGTTGGAAGCAATCTCTCCTTTGTCTGAACAAGCAAATAAGGTCACTGGTGAAATCCTCTAAGGGTAACTTCAAGTCCAAATTGGCCACATCCACTAAGGACAATCACAAGGCCTTCGTCACATATGCCCACAATCTCAAAGGTAACACCCAAATCTGCTCTGAACTGGTGGTCAATAACACCACATGCACAAGCACCATAGATATAGCAAACCTGCTGGCAGACAGGTTCAGTGAAAACTTCATCCCCCTGTCCTCCCCATCAGTAAACCAGGACATCCTCAGCACCTGCTCCTCTCCCCTCATCATCAGGGAGCAGGTCCTTAATGCCCTCTCAAAGGCAAAAAATACATTCTCCATGGGGCCCGATAACATCCCTGGCTGTATCCTACATGAACTCAGGCATGAGCTGTCAGCTCCATTAAACACCCTATTCAACCAATGCCTGAGCACTGGCTTTGTCTCAGCTGAATGGAGGACAGCCACTGTCATCCCTCTAGACAAAGGTGGAGCATCCACTGACTCAGGCAATTATAGGCCCATCAGCCTAACTAGCTTGATCTGCAAGGCCATGGAATGCATTATCAAGGACCTTATAAACAAGTACATTGGCCACAGTTTGGCTTTGTCAAAGGGAGATCATACCTGTTAAACTTGGTCAACTTCTTCGAAACAGTCACCAAAGCCATGGACGAGGGAACGATGGTGCACACCGCCTACCTTGACCTAGCCAAAGCCTTTGACATTATTCCCCACTCGGGCATAATAGATAAACTCACCCAGCTAGGCATCAATCTGTATGTTACCAGATGGGCAGCTAACTGTCTCACTGATAGAACCCATTCAGTCGAAGTAGAGGAAGCCACTTCTAGTAGTAGACCCGTAACAAGCAATGTATCAGTCTTGGGGCTTCTATTGTTTGGGATATACTTTTCTGTGGGGCAACCCAAAACCAGTGGTTTGTGGCTGACCAAGTTTGCAGATTACTGCAAGCTGGGTGCTGTCTTAAATTTCCCTAGTGATGTGAACATCCTCCAAGAGGGCCTTAACCAAACTAATGACTGGTGCCAGAAGCATGGCCTCAAACTGAATGGCAAGAAATGCATTATTATCCTCTTTGGGGAAAATGGCATCGCCACTAATTATCACATTGATAACAATGTATTAAGCACACAATCAGTTGTGAGGGACTTGGGCACTGAGGTTGATGGCAACCTCACTTTTGACCACCATGTTGCCTCTGTTGTACAGAAGGCTTTCTACATGGCCCACCTCATAAATAAGGGTATTTCATCCAGGAACAAGGAGTTCATAACATCCCTGTACTCCTCCCTTATCAGACCCATTGTCGAATACAATGCCCCCTTCGGCATGTACCTTGCCAAGCACATGCAGCAGTTGGAGAGATGGCAGAGGTTCTTGACCAGGAAAATCCAGGGTCTCAAACACCTATCCTATGCAAATAGGCTAAGAGCCCTGTCCCTCTACTCAGTCTCATACAGACTGCTCAAGGTGATCTGAGTCTGGCATACAAGGCAATCTCAGACCCAGCCTTGATGGAGTTGCTGCATATGCATAAGACAAACTCCACTTAAGCAACCCATGCACAAGGCCTTCACCTGCTCTGTGACATTAATAGAACTTGTTGGCAGGATAGATTTGTGTTCCAAAGACTCCCTCATTTGTGGAACAGACTACCTCTCCATATCAAGCAGAATATCTCTCTATCCCTCTTTAACAGGAACCTGGACGACTGGTTGGAAAACCGAAAATACACCCTTGGGATCCCACCTGTGTCTCTGCTAGACAGGGGAAACAGGTGCTGACTTTGAGGGAACATAAGCAAAATTCTTGGCTAGGCTTATGAGTGCCTCTGGGCCAA
>NC_056735.1:1173282267-1173302267 GCF_019279795.1 Protopterus annectens
GTAACTAACTACCTAACTTTTATAGCACATCATAAAACACTTTTAATTTCAACTTATTTTCTTGTAGTTTTGCAAGTTAGCTCTGTATTTTCCAGCTTCTAAATATTAAAACATACATTTGCACAGGTATATAGTTTATATACACTTCTGTTTTTTTCCAGTAGGGTACACTGTGGTTACATTTTAGCTCAGTACTTTACACACATTTCTGCACCAGTAATATACACACAAGATACAGTTCTCTTACATTTGTAAGACAAGGATATGAATCGTATTAATATTCACAAATGACATAGAATTATTTACAAAATTCCAGCTAGCTGGGCTGGCAGCATCACAGTAACAAAGAGTTTAGAATTTTGTGTACTAATTTTTTAAGTTTGACACTTAAAACTGATACTTAAGCATGATTATACACTTGTAAAAACACATTTATTATATTTGGTTTAACTGTGTAAATCAACTTGTCATTAGTCCCTTTTCAGTAACAACCCAAACATACAGTCAGAAAAAGTGCAGTGATATACAGTAGCAGCATATATACAAAAGACAATTAACAAAATAAAGCCCTCGATGTAATGTAGTTTTAACAAAGTATAGGTTGGGGGGGGGGCTGTAGAATGATTCTTCTCAGACAGTCAGAATCATACACTAGAGCTTCCAACATGAATATTAGTAAGTGATAACACCTGAGACGGTGGGCATTATAGGGAAACAAAGGACCATCAGAGGGTTTGTGCGATTCTGCATAGCAGCATAGCACACATAGGGCCTCCCCATCCCTGGGAGATCTGTTATTTTTCCATAATGCACATCCTTTAGGAAATTATGCATTTAGGAAAACATTTATGTTTGTTTTTATGTTGGGTATTTTTTAATTGTAAGCTTTTAAAGCATGTTTTATTTGTTTCTTCATATTTTTTAAATGTGTAGCCCCTATCCTGGTTTGCTTATATTGGAATGTTGTACTTTTAGAAACCAATAGATAACAGTCACGAATATGTGAAAATGACTGCAGATCAGTATGACTGTATGCAGGGCAAGCCTTAAGCAATTTGGACCTATATGGCCCAAAAGTGCCTTGATTCTTCAAGGGATCCAGGACAGGTGTTAGCCCTTGGTGACCAAGACATTTCTCTAATGCTTTTATTTATTATTTGTTTTTTACTAAAACCTATTCCTGCCACAGTGACCCAGTTTGACGTATCCATGGTTGCAGTACACAGTAAAGAAAGTAATGTATGCATCTTAATTTCCATGCTTTCTGCTCAGACCCCCCCCCCCATGAACTACACATGAATCAATGGTTCTGTCAGGCTCTATGACTCATTGTTTGGCATGTGGTGACTAGAACCCAGAAGAAGATCGTGAAAGTTTTAACAAGGAAGGGTAATGGACACAACAGAGTAGGGAATCTGCAGATGGCACCATTAGTATCTGTGGAAGGTCTGTAAGAGAATGCTGTAGTTGGAGTGTGACTCATACAGAGTGCAGCAGGTTAAGTTTTTTTTGTACCCTGACAGGTAACCAGATATGCATTCCTCTCAAGTGTACCTGATTATTGAGAAATGTTCCTCATTTTGAGTCTTAAAACAGGATTAGATGAAATCTGGTGGTCATGTTAAGAAGCAGACTACAAGTGCCAAGTTCATTTATATATGAATGAAGGTGTATGCATTTACCTATGTGCCCAAAGGGATATAGTTAGTGCTCAACTAACAAACGAAAAAAAAAAGCACACACACATAAACAAGACAGAGTAAAACAACCACCATGTAAAAATGAATGTATTTAATAGTAAAATTTGTAAGTGCTTTCGCTATATAAAATAACTTCTTCAGACCAAAAGTGAGAACATACAACATCCACATTTAAATAGAATCACATCATTACATATTACAGAACCATTCACAGGAATCATACATTAAAAATACAGGTAACTGATTTCTGTAAAACATGAAACAAAAAACATGCTTCTAAGAGATACATAAAAGAAAAATCTAAAAAATAAAGACATCATATATGTGTGGAGAAATTACTTCTTCCTCAAACCCCTAGATTTTAAAACCAAGCGTAGAGGGATATGTTCATTTAATCCGTAGCCCTTATAAGACTGTGGTGAGATTATCCATCTAATCTCCCTTAACTCAGTCACATTTTCTACATCTCCCCATTCTAATGTCTGTCCCAACCACATCTATAGCTATAAACTTAAAAGTGTGGTTAGCTCCAAATGTATTAACATGCTTTGCTAGGACATTAACCATGTTCCCCTTACATATACAATAAAGATGGTCTTTGACTTTTTCTTTAAACTTCCAGTTTGTTTTGCCAACATAAAATGAAGAGCATACCTCACAACATTGATGATATTGCAATCAGCTGAAGCAGAAAAATGAAACTTCCTCCCCATATTTGGATGAAAAAATGTTCCATCAATACTTAAAAACTCAGAAAAATTAAACTTTCCGCATCTATGGGTACATAAATCAAAAAGCTTATTTTGGTGCCTTTTTGGGTAACAAAGTAGCATTTTCAAATTCTTCTTATTCTTGTAATAAAAAGTAGGGCATCCTCAACTATCTCAGATATAGAGAGATCCATAAGTAAAATATGCCAATTTTTAGAAAATATGCCAATTTTTAGAAATGATGTTCCTAAGTGCATTTGTATCACTACTAAAAGTGAGGGGAACTCTCACTGTGCTACTGACCCTAGTACTCCTAACATTATCTGTTATTGGTGTAACAAAGAAAGGCTCAGCCTATCATTCCTTAGTATAGTGCCTTCCTTAACACCCTTCTCTATTTCTTCAATTTTGTACTCCCTCTTCATGAACTCATTGCTTAGAACATACATACCATTCTCAAAATCAGTTTCATCAACGTGGAGTCGTGATGCCCTCATGGCTTACCCCTTAATAACATTTTGAAATATACAGTATGTGAGGGGTGCATGCTATTCCAATGTACATACCAGAATGATAACATTCCTTTCTAAACAAACTAGTTGGAAGTTATTGTCCTGAGTCTTAAACACCTTTAGATCAAGAAAGTCAATCTCACTCTTTCTGGCAATAGAACAAAAGGGCACTCAAAGAAAGTCATATGGAACAAAGGATTACTTATTGTTAAATAAAGTCATAGTGGAGAACTGTAAAAAGGGGAAAAATGTGTATAGCATGGATTTTCTACAAAAAAAAGCATTTGATAGTATCCCACATACACGGATAAAAGAGTGCTTAAAAATGTATAAGATACACCCTACACAGATTGACTACATTACAGTGACCATGACACAGTGGCAGACCACTTTGCAATTAAGCCATGATAAAGGACAAATTATTATTCCAGGGGTAAAAATTCAAAGGGGGGATATTCCATGGTGACTCTCCATCACCACTTCTATTCTGTCTTGCACTTCACCCATTAAGCTGTCCACTAACAACAAAGTTTAAGACTTCTCATCTTCTCTTTTTTGGTGATTTAAAACTGTATAGCTCATCAGATGAGAAACTAAAAGCATAACTGCAAGCTGTCAGAACTTTTTCAGTTGATATAAGAATGTCATTTGGTCTTGATTAATGTGCAAAAGCAACCTTAAAAGCAGGAAAACTGCAGCAGCAAGAAAACATCAGTTTGGGACAAGAATGTGATATAAAAGAACTTGAGCAAGAGGGAGTGTATAAATATTTGGGAATTGATGAAGGATCAACAACAAAACATTACAAAATGTGAATAAAACTTAGTAAGGAATACTTTAGTAGACTTAAATTAATCATGAAAACAGCATTGACATCTAGGAACAAAATCCAAGCTATAAACCAGTTTGCTCTTCCTGTCCTAACTTATGGTTTTGGAGTGATTGACTGGCCCCAAAACATGTTGGATAGATTACACAGGAAACCAAGAAGGATGCTTCATGCTCACCATATGATTTATAAAAATCAGTGCATACCAAGATTATATATTCCCCTTTCCGAAGGAGGGATGGGTCTCCTTGAAATTGATTACATGTATAGATCAGCAATCCTGGGACTCCTCACATATTTTATTTATTTATTTAACATTTGTTAACTGGGAAAGTCTGACTCGGAATGAAGCCCATTTTCAGCGGAGTCCCAGGGAGAAATGCTCCGGATGCATGTCTTTGTAACATGGGAGGAAACCGGAGCAACAGGAGGAAACCCACACGAATGCAAGGAGGACACGCAGACTCCACACTGAAGGCACATCAGCTGAGACTCAAACTGGAGAACCTCTTGCTGTGAGGCAACAACACTACTACTGCACATCTGCGCCATCCATATCTGCTGACCTCACAAGACCCAAATGTAATAAAAGTTTTGAAGCATGAGGAGAATAAATCTAAGATGACTTCCCTGCTTAGTCTAGCAGAAGCATATCGGCACGAAACAGGAATGGAAATCAAACCACAAGTGGATAAAAATCAGGCAGCAACTGAATATGCCAAAAAACAAAAGAAAGAATATAAGGTGAAGGACCAGATGAGAAGGCAAGAAATGTGGAAAATACATGAATATAGTTGCAAGTATAGAAAACTTCTGGAAGAACGTTATGTTGATCAGGAACGAACACAGAAATAGTTAAGGAGAGGAGAATTCAAACCAAGAGATGAAATGTTAATATTGGTGGCACAAGATAGTGGGCTACGTACACATTTGTTTACAAACGCCATTGAACATGTGGGAGAAACAGACAAATGCAGGTGTTGTAAAAGAGAATTAAGCAGTTGCACACCTCTTTGCTGGTTGCGACATACTAATGGCAAAAGGACTGTATACTGAAAGGCATAATAATGCGGTGATACTGTTGCACTGGGGATTGTGCAAACATTATGGTACTGAAGTGGATGAAAAACAGTGGAAATATGAGCCACAAAGCATAATAGAAAATGATGAAGTCTACATCACATGGGATCATCCACTACAAACAGTTCAAAAGATAGATGCTAGAAAAACGGATATAGTGGTCCATGAAAAAAAGACAAAAGTAGCATTGATCATTGAACTTTCCCCATGCAGTGTCTACAGTGTATTGTGTACAGAGAGACACAAAGTCATAAAATATCAGGATTTGCAGGCAGAAACAAGAGCAATGTGGAAGACAGATACCCAGATTGTTCCAATAGTAGTAGGAGCAATGGGTCTTATAAAAAAAAAAAATCTGCAGTCATATTTAGATATGTTACCAAAACATGTAACTCCATACGAATTGCAGAAGGAGTCACAACTGGACATATTGCTGGTGCTGCAAAGAGCACTTCTGGCTGACATCAAAGATTGAAACAATACTAATTTCATGAACTTTAATCGTACTTTGACTTAGGAATGGGGTCCATTCCCGTCATGGTATTAGAAACCCAAAAGATTTGAAGATAAGAGATGACTTAATAGTAAACTCCAAAAATGAAGTTTTATTATGTAGATATTCCATGAATTCATGCAAACCTTACTCAGTACCACACCATATCAAAAACAAGTCATCCAAAAACCATCTAAAGAAGGGAATATATTGGTCTATATTATCTAATCGAAAAGTGAATTCTGCGAACTGCATCTACATCAAAAATGCAGTTCAGTGAATTTGTTCTTATGGGGGGCTGTGCCCTCCACACCCACAGCTAATTATATATACCAATTTCGAGATCGCACTACAGTGAGGTAAGGAAAATTTTCCGATCTTCACTGTACCACAATCTCACTATTATCAGTTTTCTGAACTGCATTTCCGATCTAGATGCAGTTTGCGGAATTCATTTTTCGATTAGATAATATAGACCCGAATATATATACCCACCATTCTGATTTCATACAAGTTGTGTCTCCCACCATGATTGAACTGCATTGGCATAGCTATTGGCACACAAAGAGCCCATAGCTATGCCAGAAAACTGATAAAAAAATAGTTCATCAAAAACAAAAACATTATGTTCTAGAATCATCTCAAGTAAATAACTAACCAACACAATACCAGTATGATTATAACTACTATAGTGTGATAAAAAGTTCTTTACCATCAAAATTCCTTGTTCATTTGGAACTATTGTGAAAAGTGATCTGACATCTAAGGTCAGTAACATACATCCCTCAACATATAAACCACTCTTGCTAAACGGATCTACTTCACATGACCTAAAACCCATCTGACAGAATTTCATTTGACCGAGACAAAATTACCTAATTTTCAAAGCAGTGAAAACTCATTTGACTGAATCTTATTTCACTGAAAGCTTACAATGCTGAATTTCAAAATATTAAATTGTAAACAATAGACATGCACACTTACAGCACCAGTGACTAACTCTTTCCAAAACTTAAAAACTACTTACCATCTTAACAAAAACTGGACAATATAAAACCAAATTAGATGGGGAGCTATGCCCCCCAAAACCCCCTATGTGGGGGGCTGTGCCCCCCATACCCCCTAACTATATATACTAACTCCAGGAACACACTACAGTGGGGAAAAGGGCATATACATTTTACTTGCCTTACAGTACTCTACACACTGCCACTACTGCTAGGAATGCACAAAACATCCGCCATATTACTTTAGATACGTCCCATAAAAATATAAAGAGACATACCCACATTTAGAAACACTACAACTCTACTTTCTACATGAGTATTGGTATTCTGACAGTCAGCACTGTAAGTTATAGTAATTATTTTTATCACAAGCAAGTCACAGGTGAAGGGAAACCCATATCATGTCTATGTCTTAAAATTCAGTGAAATGAGATTCAGTCAAGTGAGTTTTCAGTATTTTGAAAATTAGGTAATTTGGTTTTGGTCAAATGAAATTCTCTCAGATGAGTTTTAGGTCATGTGAAGTAGACCCTGCTAAGCATATAGGCCTACTTCAAAAAATGCTCTGTGTCACTCAGTACATAATCATACCTATCCAATATGGGACGTAACAGCTTTTCAACATAAATAGAGAGTGGCTCAGTGAGCCACCCTGCCCCCGCAACAAAGAGTTTACTATGAAGTCATCTCTGTGTGAGATTAACTTTCTTTATATAAAGGTGTTTTAAGACTCAGGCAAATAAGTTTTAAATCTGTCTGTTTATAAAGAAATGCTATCATTTTGCTTATGTACATCAGAATAGTATGTATCCGTGTGTGTGTGTGTGTGTGTGTGTGTGTGTGTGTGTGTGTGTCTTTTTATTGTTTATCTTGGATTTAGTTCACACTACACAGTTAATTCTTTGTGCTTTCTTTGCTTGCTTTGCTGTAAAATGTACTGACAGCTGTAGCAGTGGCTCTACTGTAGACTGCTGAGCAAAGGAATACAGCATGCATTATTTTCCTTCTGCTTCATCTACCTGAAGAAATTAATATTTTTCACAGAGCTAAAAGATGTGGCTGGCAAAGATAAGGTAAACTATTGTAATCATTTTTTCATTGATTTTATTGCAGTGAAACAGCAAAGATGCTCACAAAGTCCTGAAACTGCTGGGTATGGGGGCTGTATCTCAAAGAAAGTGACTGACCCTACTCTTTGTTTGCCATTGTTAATCATTATTCTGTTTTTGCAGAACTAATGTGTATTTGTGTGAAGCAAGATGGAATACTTTACTGTGGTTGGCTACAGTGTGTATGAAACAAAGATGTTATAAATTGCTATAGTGATTATTCTTTTTATTGCAATCAGATACCTGAGGTGTACTCATTCAAATGAGTGGCTATAGCTGCTAGATATGAAAGAATATCTGTGAATGAAATTTATTGTTGTTTGATGAAGTTAAGCAAACATTAATCTGGCTTTGCAAGGCTGGTTTGTGTTTGTAAAAAGCAAGTTGGAATGCTTTTCATGTGGCAATTGATTTTATTCACAACCATATACCTGAGTTACATGTTTGCAGTCAATCAAGTTGTTTTCATTTTATTAAAATTGTATAGGCACTGAACTGGCTTTACAAGAGCGGTGTCATACAATCTTTTCCAAAAGTTGCAGTGTTAGTGGTGCAACAGGCAGCACATTCACCTTTGATGCTGGAAGACCAGAAGTTTGTGGGTTCTATTCCTATTTAAGGTGAGTGGATTGCTGACACTGCAGGGAAATATAAGGGGATGCTGCACTCCTGAGTCTCTCATCCTTCAGATGAGATTCCATCTACTTAAGTTGGTGATAGCTCAAGTGGATTTAAAAAAATCCCATACTATCTATCAAAAAGAGTAAGAGAAGCTCCCAATGTCCTGGCCAAACTTTTCCTTAGTAGTGTAAATACCACCTTGGCTGTCCCCTGAAAGGAGGTGGCTAGTCAAGTCATTGTCTGTCACAGTAAAACTCTGGCCTTGTATACAATCAGTAGCTGGCCCTGCCAGTCTGGGCAGGTTGTGTTCGGGATGCAACTGTTAAATACTACTGTGCTACAGTGAGTAACATTGCCATCTCACAGCACTTGGTTCTGTGGTTAAGTTCTTGGCTGTTGTTACTTCTGCACTGCATGTCCTTTATGTCTCTATTAACATTTTATCTATTTGCTTTGGTTTCCTCCACACCACAAAAGCATGGCTTAGATGAACTGGTGTTTCTCCAATTTGCATGCAAGCAAGTTTGCAGTGAGCATGTGTGCAAGTCTGTATGCAACAGACCTGGCCAGTGTCAGTATGTAGGTGTGCATCTTTGAAAATATGAGAAGAAAAATAAGAATTTTATATGTGGTCACACTCAATATGGGAGGTGGGGAACATGCATAGTTGCTCTCTGACCTATATACAGTATACACCTCATGTCTCCTTACTCTTTTCACAAAAGACACCACACCATGCCATTTCACATTAGCTATCTCCTACCCAGGTTTTGAATATCTTGCTAGCACTACAGGAGTTTGGGGGCTTGTACACTAGATTGCCAGGATGTACCCATTTGATGAAGTACCATCTATGCATAAGGCCCCAGAACTGCATTATATATGCCTCTTATATGGTGCTTGGGTGAGTTAAGCAGACTCTGAGAGAGGAACTTCAGGAAATGTTGAATATGGGAGTAATCCAGGGGTCCAGTAGTCTACGTCAGTTTTGAAATGTTTTCTGAGAAACTATAAGCTAATAAATTAATATGTTATTTTATTCTATGAGCAATAATGGCATATATTTCTGATACCTAATGTAAAATAAATGTAAGTCCAGGAGCCAGCAGGCAAAAGGTGGTTTGGTAATAAGTGGGAGAATTTAGCTTGGAGGTCCACCAAAATGGCCCTAATTCGGCCCCATGATTGCTGAGGTCAGCTCTGAGTGTGTGAGTCTGTCTGCCTGTGTGTCTGTTTCTATGTCTCTGTAAGTCTGTGTGTGCCTTTTTTAAATTAATTAAAGAAAAACATTTGGCATTATAGTATTTCCTTGGGTGGAGCTGTGACATTTTGCTTTTCATTTATCAGAATGAACACATACTTTAACAAAATAATGCTAAATGAGTGGCATGTTGAAATACACAAACTGTGCTTCTTTGAGTAGTTGGAGGGTAGTTCCAAGTGGATCTGTGGCATTTTGCATTGAACTTTGTAACAAAGGATACGTGACATGCAGATGGATGCAGTATTTTAAAATAATTCCAAAAAGCATAATTTGGTAGAATTATACTTTTCTGTCCAGTCTGGAACTGTGACATTCTGCTTTGCATTTCATAAGAAGGAAAAGATGGTGGAAATCTTGTATTACTCTGTGGCAATAAATGCTATATCTAAGTTGTACCATTTTAACTGAATCTGTGACGTGTGGATCATAGCGGAATTGTGATGTTTTACATTGTACGTTATAGCAAGAGAGATGACACATTAAGGGGAAAAAGGTTTCATTTGCAGATTGCTTGATAATGCTGCAAATGCTCTTTAATAGCTTTGTGGTTTAACAGCTATTCTAACAGCTGTCAAAGAGTAGAGACTTGATCCATTAGTTTACTGATAAGATTATAGTGCTTCTCAGCAGAATCAGCATGATTTGATTCTGTAAAGTTCTTCTTAATCTTCTTTTTCATTGTTATTGAGATTTTTGCAGAAGTGCCATCCTGGTATTTCTAAGGTATAATCAATTATGGTAAAGCATTCTGTGCAGCCATTTCTTAATTCCCTAAAACATCTCTGTCAGAAGATGGCCAAATATAAATGCAATACACATTCTGCATGGGGAAAATTGTAGCAGGAAAAGACAAGAATTTCTATTTAATAGATGGAAGCAAATGACAGTATCAGTTTCAGAGTAAAATAAAGTTCTTCATGCTACTTTAACTTAAAAAGAACAAAGTTCAGTACAAACTAAAACAAATAACTAGATCATTAATTCTGTTTGCCTTCATACCAATGTAAGAAGTAGAAAAAACTTCTCTGATATTATCTTTCAAGCCTCCATTCTATCACTTGCTGTTACTTCTGATGGTAACACATTCCATTTTTTACTACCCTTGCTGTCAGCCAAGATGTATGTTGCTCGGTTTATTTATTTATTTATTAATTCACTTATATTTGCTATCTGAGGTAGAATGCTAATCCCCAAATTGATTTATTTCAGGCATAGCCTATGTAAGTAATCAATAAAAGAAACACAATATATTAAAATAATGAGAGACTCAATACATAGAAATAAAAAGTTAATGTACCATATACAGTAAGCAGTGGGTATCATATATCAAGGTAGATATAAAATACAGAGTGTGTGTGCATAACGTTTACCAAGTTTATAAGGATCTTAGTGTAGGAAGATTTAAATTTGAAGACAGAGAGGATAATGTACACCAGTTTATGCAATATCCTGCAAGAGGAAGGGATAGGTTCATAGGTCTGTACTAGGATAATGGCCCTGGAGCCTTTACAAGCCTAGCACATAGACTGCCCTGGCATCATGCCACCCGACATTAGTTCCTAGTGCCAATCAGATTGAGGTAGGCTGTATGCACGGCCTTACCTTCATCCACAGCTCTGGTGACTGACTTAAAGAAGTCAACCAGGTTGAGCAGGCCTGATCTCCCTTTCACAGAGCCAAATTGTGTGGTGTCTAGAGTTTGGAGATTTCCTATATCTTTGTAATCAAGTTTATGATGATGTGCTCCATAGCTTTAAATATCAGACTCATCAGGCTAATCGGGCGATAATTCCCAGGGTCTGTAGTCGCTTCCCCCTTATGGAGATGGATGACTGTAGCAGTGCGCCATTCAGTAGGGACAAAGCCTGAGGTGAGGCTGTGACTGAACAGGGCACACAGATGTGGTGCCAGTTCACTTAGTAGTTCATGTAGAACACAGCCAGGAATATTATCAGGTCCCATGGAAGCTGTATTCTTGGCCTTGGACAATGCAGCTTTAACCTGTGCTGCAGTAATGCTGGGTGCCTGGCATTCTTCCGGTATTGTGATTGGTCCTTTAGGGGGAAGAGAGGAGTAAAGGTGGCACTGAATCTGTCGGCCAGTATGTTGGTAATATCTGTTGGCTCAGTATAGGAGGTACCTTTGTGCAGAAACTCAGAGTAAATCTGGGTATTGCCATGGAGGCTCTTGATATAACTATAGAAGGCTTTGTGATTGTTTTTAGTGTCTGCCGCAATTCTGCTTTGATAGCTGGCTTTGGAGGATTTGATGAGGGATCTCAACTTTTTGTTGAAGCTAATAAGGGAGTTTTTCCAATCTTGGGACTTCACCTTTTTCTGCAAGAGTTTCTTCCTTCTGTTGTAGAGTTTATTAATGGCAGAGGACCACGAGATTGGCTTCCTTTTTTTGGAAGAGAGCATCTTGGTTCTGTTGGGTATGGCTAGTTCCATGCATTTATGTACATGTTCATACAGTGCATTGCTGTATGATTCGGCAGTCATGCATCTATTTTCCATTGACATGGGTGCCATGAAGTAAGCCACCTCTGTTTTTAGGAGCCCATAGTCAGGTTTGGAGAAGTTTTTCAAGGTGGTTACCTTTGTGTGGGGTGTGGGTGAGATGTGGATTTCCATGGTGATTAGTTTATGGTCAGATCTGACCCGGGAGGGATTGACTATTGGTGTAGAGCAATGGTTGCCCATGTTAGTAATAACCAGGTCAAGGATGTTGCTTCCTCTAGTGGTGGTCAGAATGAGCTGGTTCAGGGCATTGGAACTGATGAAGTCCAGGAAGTACAGGAAGAGTTGGGCCAGTGTACTGGTGCTTGAGTAGTTTTCCCAGTTGATGGAAGATGAGAGGAGAAGACCTATATTTTTATTCTCATTTTAAGTTTTAACTCTATTGTTTTCTTATTTTTACTGAGTCTAGTTTGGCATTTAGCATAGTGGATTAAGGATATGAGTAGTTAATGAGTTGCTTTCTGCAGTGCGGAATTTGATTTCTGTACCCTCCATTTGCTTACTGTGTGGCTCTGAGCAGGCTATATCAGAGTAGTTTTGCTGAATACCAGAAAAACTAAACAAAATTCCTGAATGTGAGGCCTGTCTTACTCTCAAAGACTTTAGCATTTGTGTATTTACATTAATTTTGGCTCCAGTGTAGTGATACCACTTCCTTTATTCCAGGGGATGAAAGCTGCCATGCATTTAGATACACCAGTCTCTGTAAGAGAATATCCACATTTATTCATAACCCCACTGAATCTCATCAAATTCCACTATATAAGTCTGGATCTTTCGCTACATTAGGAAGCTTAGAAGTAATCAACGATGTCTGTAATGGTGATTACTTCTGTTAAGAAAATCCAAAATGGCAAGGTAGAGTAAAACAACTGAAAACCAACACAACTCAAGTGCACAGCAAGTAACAGCCCAGCTCACAAACGAAACATAGAAGATATCTACACTTTATTGGACACAACAATATTTTAGTGCTTTTGTTCGCGCCACATTGAACATCATCAGAACTAACAAATTGTCTGACCATGGAAAATATTTACTGCAATCAATGGTTAACATCTAATGAAATTATCACATTAATGAACACTTTAAATCACTTCAATCAAGTAAATAAAGACTTTCTTAAAGACACATAGACCTATTAAAACACTTAAAAATTGATACTTTAAAACACATAAAATTTAGTGTGCAATGAATAACATGTAATTTATAATTTGTAATTTATAAATCACGTATAAACTTAAAAAAGCCTTGTTGTTTATAATCTATAGTTTGTACTTTTATAATTTTGCTGCTCTTAATTTCAAAACGGCTGCTATGGAAATTAAAATAATTCGAACCTGGTGGTCTGTTGCCTTGTAAATGCAATTGCCAAAACAGCTCTCGGTATTCTAATGTCTGACAATCTCTGACATGTTGGCACATGAAAAAAAAAATACCTTGGAAAATCTAGTATCTAATGGTGACATTTGTATCATGAAACCTGATGAGAGAGTTTAGTTATAATGGACAAGGTGGACGATGCTGGTAGAATTTTTAACTTATTACATCAGGAATATGTATAAACATACGTTGTATTCCTCAACTGTACAGAGCAAATAATTTTGTAATCTTTTATAGATAAGCTCTATCTCACCCACCAAAGACCGCATAAGATGTTCATTGTAAGAGATCATAGAACGCATAAGTTGAAACCCCTAACGATCAAACACAGCTAATAATTTAACATAATAATCACTACCAGGGATCCCATTGTTCAGATATTTAAATACACATAGCCCTTTTGGGACAACCTTTGAATTAATACACTCTTGAAGATATAAATTGTCCAACCACAACAAACGACAACGATAAAAATAAAGAAAAACGTTTTTACAATGCTATTTGTTTTGAATATAATAGTGAATATTCTTGTATCAAAGAGATCATCATTAAATATTGGGAGTTCTTTAGTCAACTACCTGGTACAGTTGAAGTTTTTAAAAACACTCCCAAGTTCACATACAGAAAAGGTATATGTTTGAAAAATATGTACAAATGTAACAGAGAGCACTGCAACCAAAAATTAAACAGGAAAACTGGTACTTATAAATGTGTTTTTTGCAGGCAATGCTCCTATATTAGGAACACTGAATTCATACACTTAAGTAGTCATAAAAAAGATTTAAAAGCTCTGAATTATTTTAATTGTAATCCTGTTGGTGGTGTTTATATTTGTAAGCGCCAGTGTGGTGCCTTCTACACTGGTAAAATGGAAAGGCACTGAAGGAACGTATATATGAACCTATATATACGATGTAACACATGGTATAGAAAATAATTCTTTGGTGAAACATGCAAAAGTGTGCCAAATTTTCAGTTATCAATTTTATATTTTAGAACAAGTGCAAAAAAAAAATTGGGGGAAGCCATTGGGAAGATTTATTAGAATGTCGAGAGCTATTTTGGCAATTGGATTTACAAGACAATAGTCCAACACCAGGTTTGAATAATGTAATTTCCATAGCAGCCATTTTGAAATTAAGAGCAGCAAAATTATAAAAATGCAAACTATAAATTATGAACAGGTTTTTGAAGTTTTTAAGTAATTTATAAATTACAAATTATAAATGACATATTATACTATTTATTACACACTACATTTTATGTGTTTTAAAATATCAGTTTTTTAAGAATTTACGGTCTGTGTGTCTTTAAGAAAGTCTAATTGATTGAAGAGATTTTAAGTGTTCATTGATGTGATAAGTTCATTGGATGTTAACAATTTATTGCACTATAACCAACAAGATATTAAAACAAACTTCAAAAACAAAACAAGATGATGATAGTTCCAACAAAACACGTTTATTGTTAGCGCTTTTGTCTACTACAATCAGTAAATTTTTTCAGACATCATACATTCATTCACACAAGTTTAAATAGCATATGTAACCATGACATCATTTCCTGAGATTCATAAAGCTGCATTACACACACACACACACACACACACACACACACACACACACACACACACACACACGCATGCACACACACACACACACACACACACACACACACACACACACACACACACACACACACATATATATATATACACACACACACACACACACACACACACACACACACACACACACACACACACACACACACACACACACACATAGTTTTTTATAATCACACTTAGTAGTGAATTTTTATTTTTTATTTTATATTTTAGATGCAGTCATAACATTTGCATTGACAAGTGAATTTTATGTGTAATGCAGCTTTAAGAATCTTAAGAAATGTTATGGTTACATATGCTATTTAAACTTGTGTGAATGAATGTTTGATGTCTGAAGAAGTTTACTGATTAAAGTAGACGAACGTGCTAACAATAAATGTGTTTTGTTGCAACTATCATCATCATCATCATCTTTTTTTGTTTTTGAAAATTGATTGAGCTATATATCTTCCACAGTCAGACAATTTTTTTGGTTCTGATGAGGTTCAATATGGTTTGAACAAAAGCAGTAAACTGCAGTTCTGTTCAGTAAAGTGTGGATATATTCTATGTTTCGTCTGTGAGATGGGCTGATACTTCTTGATTACTTCTGTTACCCTAAGGGTGTTGTTAATATTCTTGCGAAAATTCTCTTCCAACTTCATCATTGGTTCATAGGTTCATAGATAAATACTAGGCTAGCTACCATTGAGGATCATTTTAAGCCTAGACAAATTCCCTTTTTATGCTAGAATTAACCTATCCCATGTGGTTAGAGTTTGGCCTCACCCATCCCATTTTCAATAATCATATATTACCCCTAGCAATAATAACTAGGATCATATGACAGATAATTTGGGCATACCACCCCATGCCATACTACTTTTATTATACATCTTATACCATATCAACCTTTTCCTTTACCCCCTCTTCCCCCCTCTCCCCAACACTCTTTACTATATTTTTTTGACACCATCCAAAACTAAAATGCAATTTTCATGGGTTTCACAATATCCCTGGATACCTATTGAGAAGTGCTAAGTACCATTTAGGAAAACAAAAACCTCCATCAACTCTTTAACCTGTTTCTCACCCCTAATTACATCCCTCAGTTGTGGTGCCCTTGAATCAAGGAAGATATTGAGAGTTGCAGGTCTGTTATTCTCACTATTATTATTTAAAGCTGCTAAACAGCTCATATAATCAACAAATATATAGGTGACCTATATCCATTGACACACACAATCTCAGCTCTATAAAAGGTAAACAATGTCTGCTCAAATTGGTTTAGTTCATTGGATGGTGACTAAGGCCAAGGACAAAGGACATGCAGCCCACCTGGACCATGCCAAGACCTTTGACATTATTTCCCCATGCTGGGATTAGTGACAAACTCTCATAAAAATCCATCCATAGTTTACCAGATAGCTAAATGGATATCTGATAGAACACATGCTGTTAATATTTGGGGTATGTTTTTCTAATTAGAAAATGTCACCAGCTGTGTCCCACAGGGCTCTGTCATTTGACTCCTTCTCTGCTTTGGTATATTCATATCTGATGTGAAAGCTGTTACCAGTGGACTAAGGCTAACTAAGTTTGCGAATGATTGTAAACTGAGTGTGGTTATTAAATTCCATTCTGATACTTTCTTCAGGAAGGGCTGGACCAAACGAATGCTTCAAATCTTAATCATGGGCTTATCCTCGGTGTTAGGAAATACAATATAATTCTCTTTGCTAAATTCACCATCACTACTACATTCCATATAGATAACATTCCAAATAAATATGATCCCATCATCATAAGGTTACCACGTTTTCAAATGCCCAAAGTGGGACATGTTTTTGTAGAAATGTGAGATTTTGCAGGACAAAACATACCCACGGCCAGTGCAAAGGACAGAATTTCACTTTTTAGCCAAAATAATAGCTTATTTTTGTAGCATGTGTTGCTTATGCTTTTTCATATAATATATGTGTTTTATATACAAAATAACTATTTTATGCAACTATTAATGAAAACTTAAGAAATATATTTTGTCTTAAAATCTCAGGACATTTGCCATTTATACGTTTTTTTTTGCAGGACACAACTGCCCAACGTGGGACTTTCCTTCCCAAAGTGGGACAAGTGGTAACCCTACATTATCAAGGACACGAGTACTTATCTTGATAAAAACCTCTCCTTTAACCACCTCCACCATATCTCTATCATGGTTAGAAAATCTTTCTCTTTTGCACAACTTATCCTTCATGGTATATCTTCAAGGTCCACAGAAGTTATTGTCCCACTTTATCCCGCACATATTTTACCCATCACTGAAAAATAATGCTTACTTCAGTATGTACCATGCTAAACACCTAAACCAACTCAATAAAACTTCAAAACTGCCTCACCAAAAAGGTTTCAGGTCTTAGTACACAGTCAGTCTGATAGACTAAAAGCATTATCTGTCTACTCAGTTTGGTACAGACTGCTAAAGGGTGATCTCT
Organism: Protopterus annectens; assembly: GCF_019279795.1. NCBI lineage: Eukaryota > Metazoa > Chordata > Ceratodontiformes > Protopteridae > Protopterus > Protopterus annectens. The sequence continues at coordinate 1,173,299,596 of NC_056735.1, forward strand.
GTTTAGCCTTCCATGCTGTGAATGATCCCATACTCTGAAGTTGATCATTGCTTTGTTCAACATAAGTGTAATAATTAGGTTGAGCTTGTTCTTTATCATCTCCTAGTGTTGTGTCTGTGGTCTCCTTTGTTCTCACTCAAGTATCATCTTTCCACTGAATTTTTTTGAAGTTAAAATGGCTCTCCTCTAGACCTTCTAAATTTGGGTCATTCACCTCACTTGTTTCTTTCAAAGAGGAAGGGTCAGCTTCCTCTTCAACATAAACTGGCATAAATCCTTCCATATCTAAGTGTTCCTTTGCAAGCAAAAGCTCCTTAGGAAAAAGTCTCTTCAATTTAATTTTTACCCTCACTTATTTATATGTATATAGTATTTATATGGTGCCTAGATTCCTCTTTACATGAATTCTCTGTTTAAATCTAACACAAATTGGCATAGGACTCAGACCAGATTTTACTTCTTCCTTTCTTCTAAAGTAGTGAATTCTTTTTTTTTTATGGACTAAATGCATATTTTTATTGCACACCTGTTGCTTAGAATTCCTTACTTTTAGGGCTTTCTGTTTCAGTTTGACAGGAAATTTAGAATTTTAAGAGGATATGCATTTTTTCAGATCTCCTGACTTCAATTCTGCAGATTGCATCCCTTTAGCAAGATATTCCTTCTCTTCATTTCATCTAGTCATCTCTATTCCCTGCTCTGTAATGCTTTCAGCCTGAAGTGCTTTACTATGTAACTTTCTTCCTTCTTCTGGTTCTGTTCCTGTAGGTTGCTCTGGCCTATGGCATCTAATAATATATTGCTGCTTTAGTGCCTAGCTCTGCTTCAGTATCTGAAATTCCACTTAAGTGATTTTCTTCTTTCTGGTCTGTTCTTATATTATTCTTACATTTTTGTGCTGGCAGCTGCTTTGTGTTTAGCTCAATGCCTTCCAGTGTGTTCTCGTGTGTACTAATGTTGGCATCTCTGTCTCTTGTAAAACACAAAGTGTTCTGATACATTCTTAGTTTAGAATTCTGATAACTCATAGGTTTATTTTTAATCATTTACACCATACTCATATGATAGTTCCCTTTGCAGCTTCTAGGCTGACTCCTTTTCCCTTTCTTGTGACCTGATATTTTTAGGTGCCTGCAAGAAACATGGTTTCCTGATTCTCATTCTGAGGCAATATTGTATTTGGCTGTTTTATTTCTTCTTTCTTTCTGCCTGCTGCAAATAATTTTAATTTTCCCGTATCTTCCACTGGGCTTTAAATAGAGAAAGATAATTCCTAATAATACCAACATAGGTTAGTTCAGGTACTACTGTTACAGGATTTATTATTTTACCTAACATGGTTTGATGAGCTATAGATGTAATGGGATATTATTTTTTGTCTCTGTAAGTACAACTTATCTCTACCTTCTGTGTGTTATTTGGCAGCCATACTGTTTGAATGTCATGCATTTCACTAATTTAGCCTTTGCACAGTGATAGACTGTAGATTATACAGGTATTGCATCTGTCTTATCATATTCTATTGGCAATTCTCTCTTAGCATGCATTTCAGTCATTTGCACATTCCTAGCAGTAACACTGCTCACTTTACTGATACAACTTCTGGCTATGTGTTCTTTCTTCCCACACCTATAATAATATAGCTCTTTATTAGGCACATTGTGTTTCAAAGGCAATGCTCACTCTTAAATTCCTGGTTTAGATTTAGATACACATTTCATTTTTTAAACAAAATATCATATGATAGAACATATTCAACTTTTAGAAATTAGTCTATCTGAAGTTTTGAGATCACTTTGATATATCTACTGCTTTATATTAACAGACAATGTTCATTAAATTCTACTAATAACATGCAAATCTATAATCTCTGATTTAATATTAATATCAAGCTTAAATCTCAGTTTAATATATTTCAGATGATACATTCTTTGATGTTACCATATCAGTGGTATTAAAATTCCAGCTTGAAATGTAATTGCTTACATTTTAGGGGTAATACTTGCTCTAGACTAAAGTCCTATTTTCAGCTTATCATAGTTCTAGTAATCTGTACTCCCCATTTCTATGTGTTCCTTTAATCTATCTTGTACTAATTATGAGAAAATATTTTTGCCCATTCATTTTTGGTCCAATTATCTTGTGTAGTATAGAGTTCAAAAGTTGCCAATTATGACTTTGTGCATCATCTTCCTTGGACAACCTCTTTAAAGGTATTGTAGTTCTGGGACTCACTAATGCCCTGGTAACAATTTCCACTTAACTCCTATAAACACATTAAATGCTGGTTTGTAGCTATTCCTGTCTGAATGAGGTTCTAATTAATTTCTCTGTGGTTTACGTTGGAATTATAGACACCTTAATAAAATAGAAAATTAGTTCCATGACTGGTAACTGCAATTGATGGACACTTTGATTCAGGGTACTGGGATATAACACCTTCTGGTAGATGTTCAGTGTCTGATTTCCTTACAATTTGCCAGTTGTTGCTTTTGATGTCACCAGATTCTATGCAGAAAGTTTCTTTTTTGTCTTTCATCTTGTTATTCTACATTTTGGCCAACCTCAGGGAATGCTTTGGCTCTATTCTTTTTTTATGTTTTGTGGGCAGAACTCAAAAATCCTGTTGCTGGATTGGTTGTGATAGCTCCTCTATAGAAATGTCAGTATTG